>NC_029781.3:103654064-103701447 GCF_000817695.3 Arachis duranensis
AATTATACGGGGTATTTTGGAGTCTTTGAGTAACATAGAACTGACTTTATGGATATATGAGATTTGACAACAAAGTTTACGTAATTTTTATCACATTGCTATCAAACCAGCTATCAAACCAGCTATGTTATATGGGGCGGAGCTTGGGGCAACAGAAGGTGAACATGAAAACAAGCTTAGTATGGATGACATAAGGAATTTCAAATTGCTCTATCTAGTAAAGGAATTTTCTCTTCTAGGAGATATAGGGCCCATCTGGATAAAGTGTTTTGTGTTTGGACATGCAATAACAGAAGTGCTTGTCTTGAGTGTCTTTTTTTTTTTTTTTGTGATGCTAGATATTTGACTTCCTGAAAGCATACACTGTTTTTGATTCATGTTGTTGTGTCCACTCATTAGACCAGACTTTGTTATCATTGTTGTATTGTTTCTCTCTTCGTGCTTATGTTGTTATTATCATGATGTTTCATTTATATTTCTTATCATAATATGAACGCTTTTTGTTTGCTATCTCTGTAGTATTCTTAACGGGCAACCCAAACAAATGGGGCTGAAGGAATTACTTCAGGTAGGTACTGGCAGTAGCTGACCTCACAATAGTGCTTATCATATCTTTTTCGTTGATATTTGTAGAAAGTGAGGTATTTATGTTTAATGTTACAACTTGACTCAGAATATATGGAGGAGACTTAGAACTTATAGTGTATTCATGGACCAAAACTAGTATGAAGTATAATAGTCTCCACATGGATGCTGACTTATATAGAGAAACAAAGAGAGAGAGAGAGAGAGAGAGAGAGAGAGAGAGAGGATATTGGCTGTTTGTTGAGAAGATGATGTGGTTTTACTCAAGACAAACATTCTCTGTCAAGTTTTTTTCAACAAAATAGGTGCTTGGTTCTGTCATGATGAACGGCTGTTCTTGTCCTCCTCAAATGTCAATATGTCATGGCCTCATGGGACAAAAGATCCTAGGTGGTGATCTATATAATTTCCAGGCAGTAGTATATAGCATAATACAGTTGCCTGCTTTAACTAATTCTAACTATATTATAAAAGAACATCATTTGCTGCTAACTGCTGGTTATATTCTGATATTGTTCCATAGATTCGGCAAATTATTTTTGTCCAATTGCCTAATATTAACTTCACTCCAGGCATTCATAGACTTCAGATGCACTGTTGTTGAGAGGCGTGCAAGATTTAAGCTTTCCCATGCACAAGCGAGAAGACATATTGTTGAGGTATGTGATAGATTTTGTAACGTTTGTCTACAGTTGCATTTTCTTGTGTTTTTTATGTGCATAGGGAGAATAAAGTTTTCAGGCATATACCACCAGTGGAGTAGTTATTCTTGTGTGTTTCATGTTTCAATTGGTTTAAAAGTGATAGCTGTAGAAACCTTTGTGACACCAAAGATGTATTGTTTTCCCAATGAAAGCATTTGCTGTTGCATTAGAATTACCAGCATATGCTGTATTGGATGAAGACATCATCATTGGTCAATGAGAGTGATGACATGGTTAGCTGGAACTTTTCTTGATAGGAGTCGGTCCTCCAAGGATTGTGTCTTTGTAGTTCCTATATACTATGTTGGGGATTTAGTGAATTGCTTGAGAGGAAAATCCCTCTAAGCACTGCTATTCCATACACCATGCAATGGGATCCCATGGATTTGATTTGATAAATATACAAAATAAACTAATCACTAGATATCAAATTATCATTCAACATTTTCTCTTCTATACATTTTGCTAATATATTTATAATTTTCTGTTATTTGAAATGCCTAAGGAAATATATGCTTTTGGAAAATCTGATGCCTGAAGATTGAACTAGCTTTAGTCTGTTTTACACTTTCATTTTTTCCCCTATGAGCACCTTGGAAGTAAGCATTTTTCCTGAAAACTCAGGGTATTCTTATCGGGTTTGATAATCTGGATCGGGTGATTCACATAATTCGTGAATCTTCAAGTAACTCAATTGCTGCAGCTGCTCTATGTAATGGTAAACTCCTTAATTTTGAAGCATGTTTATCTATTTTGCACGATTTTATTCCTCCTTTAAATGTATATCTTCTAGACATTATCAATTGGAAATTATCCTCTGATTCTTGAAATCCATTAAACTGTGGCTCCAAATGCTCATTCAATCATCTTTTTAATGTGAATTCTCTTATATATATTGCAGAATTCGGCCTCTCTGGGAAGCAAGCTGAAGCTCTTATGGACATTAGCCTTAGAAGGCTGACCCTTCGTGAGGTTTGTTGAACTCATCATACTAATTGCTACACTAGAATAATTTACTTAAAAAAGTTTTCTATAAAAATACTTGTGATAAAGGTAGTGGTAGAATAATAAGTTGTGCTGTGCAGAGTGGAAACTTTGTGGCTGAAAGTAAATCTTTGATGGAACAAATTTTGAAGTTAGAGGAACTGTTATCTAGCAGGAAAAATATACTGGAGGTATGGCTTAAATTCAAGTTATAGGTCTCATTACATATTGTTTTGCCATGTTGGAGATTATTAACCTTTTGTGTTAGCATATTAAGAGTATTTATTCTGTGTGATAATGATGATACTTGATCGTTTTGTGTGGAAATTTGTGGAATTGAATTATTTTCAAGTAAAAACCAATGATTGAAAAGGGATTTTTATAAACCCACGGATTCCTTTCCACACTGATATTCATAACTTCATTATTTCTAATGTGACTAAGGAGTCAAGACATGAAACATTAAACTATTAGTGACACTATCTACATTGCTCATAAACCTTGAGGTCTAGCATGAGTGGTAGTTGTTTGGGTTGCTTAAACGTCATGTCCTGGGTTCGATCCATAGGACAGCATGCAAGTTTCATGGTCAGCCTCCTACCCACCGAAATGTTAACTCAGACGGGGCTAGGGTTAGTCGTTGGCTCTCGGTTGACTGATACCCGAGGGTTTAAGTATATTGACCCAAAAAAAATTTACATTGCTCATAAACGTCATTTAATTATTAATAAAAAGTTACAAATGGAACTTTTATCTTTTTGGTTTCCCTCCAATTCCTTGTGGCTTAACTTTATTCAAAACCTTCTAATGACCCATATCCTCTCTCTCTCTCTAGATTATTTCTACTTACTCCCAACTCACTGTTGGCTTTTTGCAATTGTTTAAAGAAATCATTTATTGGAGATGTCTATCTGACCTTTTTCTCATACTTTTAGCTTATTGAACAAGAAGCAATTGAGCTTAAAAATAGGTTTGCCAACCCCAGGCGTTCTACGTTGGAGGACACAGATAATGGTCAACTTGAAGATATTGATATTATCCCAAACGAAGATATGCTATTGGTAGGTGCCAGCAAGAATATAATGCTTAATTTTTACTTAATTCATTTACTGGTCACCAAGTGATTCATGTGCTGCTGATGTTATGTTCTTACTTTCAGGCACTTAGTGAAAAGGGTTATTTAAAGCGGATGAAGCCAAGCACTTTTAACCTACAAAATCGTGGAACAATTGGCAAATCAGTAGGAAAACTGAGGGTGAATGATTCAATGTCTGACTTTCTTGTTTGTCGGGCACATGATCATGTCCTTTATTTCAGGTTGTGTTCCTCTTATGCTTTCAAATATAACATATGCTGCCTTGCTTAATTTTTAGTCCCTTGAGATGGTGACATGGTGTAGAGCGTAGCGGATGAAGACCCAAGATTTTTAAAAATTTGTTGTGTGTAATTTCAAGAGACTTGCATATCCAGAAGCACAAAAAGCCATGATCAAACTGTGTCTGAACCTAACAACTGAAGCATAAATTGTTAATTAGGAACCACATTACATAATCAACTATCATCTGTAATTAATATAGTATAACGAATGGAAATATTCACTTCATTTTTCATTGTAATGTGGGTAGGACCTGGACTTAGTTGTATTGGTATGTACATTCTTCCCTAAACAGCTTTCCTGAGTTTACAGACTTCCTAAGTAGGCTTTGTTTAGTTAACCCTTTGTCAAGGGAGTAAAATGATAGTGACTTCATTATGTATCATTTGTTTTTTATTCTCTTAATTGTACTCATTATTTTACTTGTCAGTATGTAAATCGTTGTATTTCAGCTGATGTAGTTGCATTCAAATATGGAATGGCTTGTGAAATTTAAATTTCAGTGATAAGGGAACGGTATACTCGGCTCGTGCATACAAAGTTCCTGAATGTAGCCGGACTGCTGCTGGCACCCCACTTGTTCAGGTATCTATTTATTAATATTATTGCTCTCTCTCTCTCTCTCTCTTTGGGACAGATATATCATGAATGAACTCTTTCAGAAGTTTAAACTGTTAAGTTGAGGCATATAGATGGTTTTAAATTGAGACAGCATCCGTTCAGTACTGGTTTTGGGCTTGAAGTGAGAAATTTGCACATGTTCAGTTTGTGTTTTGAAATTTAAAATATTGAAGAAGGGACAACGTGGGTTAAATTGATGATCATTTGTGTTCTAATATCAGGTTATGAACCATTTTTACAAAAGTTTTAATTGTTTAAATAGAGGCATATAAATAATTTTTTTATATAATTATTAGTAAATATCTTAAAATTGCCAAAAAGATTCGGATGAACTCATGTAGCTGTAGTAAAACTTGATTCCAACTCCCTAACAAAGCAAATGAATAATAGATACTTGACCCATTTATTTTGTAGTGAGCTCAATACTTTGTTTAAAGAAAAAATCAAAAGTATTACTGAATGGATTAATGTCACAATTTTATTAACTGTATGTTAAGAGTTCCTATTGGAGGAAGTTGATCCCTAGTTACAAAACTTGAGAACGTTTGCTAGAACGAAAAGTGGGCATACACATTAAGGGGGTGCAATAAAAGGGTTCGGATGCTAAACGGGATATTGAGGTTAAGATTTTAACATTCATACCAATAAAGAATTATTAGCCTAATTTATCGAGAGTGGGGAAACATTTGTGATTTCTATGCTTGGGAGAAAAGACTTTGAATGGTATTATCTTATCCTAATATTTTGCTGTAATTTTTTATCAACTGTTGGTCAAAATCTGATCTGAAGCACAAGTTGGTGATAATAACTACATGTTATTTGTTTTTAACATTTGAGCCAGATATTATCTTTGTCTGATGGTGGAAGGATAACGTCCATTATTCCTGTGAGTGAGTTTGCTGAAGATCAGTTTTTGCTGATGCTCACCATGCAAGGCTACATCAAGAAAGTTCCCTTGAATGCTTTTTCATCAATCCGGTCGACCGGGATCATTGCAATTCAGTTGGTTTGTTTTTCCAGACTGAGTTCTCTTCATCCAAATTCTATTGTAGATCTTCTAGATTAGTTGTTAACATGATTGCCTTAAGTATTATTCATTGTTTAACTTGAAAGGTTCCTGGCGATGAGCTGAAGTGGGTCCGTCGTTGCACAAATGATGATGTTGTGGCGATGGCTTCACACAATGGAATGGTCATACTTAGCTTATGCAGCAAGGCAAGTTTCTGCTTGTTATTTCTACTAAATGCAGAACTAACTTTTGAATTTTGTAAACATTGACATATAAGCAAATCATACATTGTTTACTTAAAGCTTTGCATTAATCTTAGGTTTTTATGTGTGTGTATATTTTTGTTCTTTATTGTTGAAATTGATTGCTTATACTATATGGAATTGTCTCCATGTCAGTGAATTTGTTCATTTTATAGAGAATTAAAGCTTGGCATTAATCATATGTTGTTTCTTCAAGAAATGACATGTGATGTAACTTTCTCAAACAGGCTATGCCCATGTGATGTGAATAAATACTGTCAGAATTAACTGTTGAATAGCAGTATTTTGTTTTGACACAACTACATTGTTTAACCTCAGATTCGCACACTTGGAAGAAGTACAAGGGGGGCGCTAGCAATGAGACTGAAAGAAGGGGATAGGATGGCCAGTGTGGATATCATACCTGCAGCATTGTGGAATGACATGGAAAACTCCTCAAAGTTTCCTGGGAGCAAGTAATAATGCCAAGCCACTGAATTGTTTGTGAATTTGATAACTGCTAGTGTTTTGAGGTTTCTATTTGACTTGGGTAGACTTGTTAATAAGCTAAAAAAGTGTTGTAATCTAGTTGTTTGGTAACAATTTGTTATATTTTCTGTCTTTATTCACCAAATTATTTAAATGCTTAGATATCATATACTTTTATTTGTTCTTTATCTCTTGAATGTCCCTTGATGAACTGATATGAACACTAGTCTTTGTGAAGGCAATGCTGGAGTAATTTATCACGTTGTCTAATTTGCTTACTATATGCCTGCAGTGCAAAAAGCCAAAAAGGGCCATGGTTGTTGTTTGTGTCTGAAAGTGGCTATGGAAAACGGGTTCCTTTAAGCAGTTTCCGGATTTCACCTTTGAATCGAGTTGGTTTGATTGGATACAAGGTAATTCAACCATCACTCAGTTGTCAACTTCAACAGTATGAACTTGTCTGTTCTTTTAAAACGTGTGTTTCTTTGTTGGTTATTCAGTTTGCGGCTGAGGATCGCTTGGCTGCTGTTTTTGTGGTTGGATTCACATTAGCAGGTATTTTTTCTCAGTATTGCACTTAGTACGACATCCTTGGTTCCAGTTTCGATCATTAGTTATTTTTGTTTAATGTCGGTGCTGTTATTGTGATTTAAATTGTGTACTTGTGAGATTTCATTTAGTATCATTATCTGTATGACTGTATCAGAGGATGGCGAAAGTGATGAACAAGTGGTTCTTGTAAGCCAAAGTGGTACAGTCAACAGAATCAAGGTCCGGGATATTTCTATACAGTCTCGATTTGCAAGGTAAGATAAGGATTTCTTCTATTATATTAGCAGCTTGTTTTAATTTTTCCGAATGGAGTTTAATTCTTGAGTAGATTAATATAAACAAATCAATCAAGATATTTAGGGGAAACAAATATGCCTCCAAAGAAATAAAACAAGCAAAGATCTCTTTCATATATGAATGTTTGACTGGTTTCTGAGTGTATGTATATATGTCTGGTTTGGGTCTACCGATGATGTAATGTACCAATGTGTGTGTGTCCTTCAAGCCAATAAATATACTGTGAACCAAAACATAGATATAATTCCTTTGACTTTGCATTTGGTCTAGTTGCTACATTTTGCGTCTTCCTGTTCCAACATGAATTAACCTTGCACCGGAGCAGGTGACCAGTATGTTACCCAATCAGGCACTGGAAAATTTCAATAAAATTACCTGTCGCATCATTATTCCGATACCTGGCTCTTGCTGGTTTACCGATGGTTGTTTTTGTTGAATCTGTTAGGGGGGTTATTTTGATGCGCCTTGATCATGCTGGAAAGATTCAATCAGCTTCCTTAATCTCAGCAACAGATTGTGAGCCTGATGAAGTTTTAGCTATCACTCAAAGCTAGTTGTAGATCAGCCTCCAAGCCCCTTTATCTTTAAGGTTTTCTCTCCAGGTTAGGAGAAACGGCGGTAATTTGTTCTTGGCGCCTTGTAAATTTAATGTATGTGGAATTAGACGAGTGAAAAACATGCACTTTAGGTTATAGAATGAGTCACTAGGCATTATTAATCTGTGTCTGTCGGCCGAAGACAACTACTAATTCCTAGGTTTGTCAGAGTTTTCGGAATGTGATGTATGTATTGGTGCAAAACTACAAGATGTAACTGTACCACTATTGGATATCCCAACTGTTTCTGTTTGAAATTCTAGTTCTTAAATATCCGAGAATCTTATCCAAATTTGCCATGGGAGAGTTTGGTCTTTGGTGTATGAAAAATTAGCATGGAGTTCAGAATTTGGCATTATTCACAATTCAAGTTTTTTATGCTTGGATTATGATAAAATCGATCATTCCAAATTTCATAGAATTGAGAAATCAAATGAGTTCAAACTAATTACTTTTTAATGATACCAAAACTTGCCCAGCTGTTATCTGTTGAAATTATTTAAATAAATTAAATCTCAAAGGCAATCAAAAATGGATCAACCATACTCAAAAAGTATGTTT
This sequence comes from Arachis duranensis, assembly GCF_000817695.3. Taxonomy (NCBI): domain Eukaryota; kingdom Viridiplantae; phylum Streptophyta; class Magnoliopsida; order Fabales; family Fabaceae; genus Arachis; species Arachis duranensis. The sequence goes on from NC_029781.3 coordinate 103,662,080, forward strand.
GGGTAGTTACACTATGTGCATTAGGATTTTGTCTTTAAAATAGAAATGTAAATAGACAGATAGACTCTTTTTTTTCTATTCTTAAAAAGTATAGAAAATATTAAGATTCTGTCTTTCGAAGAGAAAAATTGTCTTTTCTTTCTCTTCGTTGAGTTTCTGTCTCTCCTAAAAGCAAAATCCAAACGCAGCCTTTAAGGTCGTAGCTCTGATAAACCCTTACAACCAGGTACATCAACCCACTCCATTTCACAAACAAGTTCACCACACTCAACATTTTTCAATCTCAAGATCATCTCTTGGATTATAGTCCCATCTTGCCAAATGCAAGAGCTCTCTTCAGCAAGGCAGTTAACCCTATTTGGCTGAATCCTCTTCACCACGCACCCATCTGGAAGCCTCTCCAACCCCATCACCAAGCACTGAAGATAAGGCCTCAGTTCTATAATCGCCTCACCCATTTTGTCGTCCGACGATAAGGTGTCTTTGTCGTAAATCGTCTGCATGGAGAAACAGAATGCAGAACTAAAGCCATTAACTAGTGTAATTCAAGAATTACCTTATTTTTAATAACGGATTTAAGTGCAAACAATTTTAGCTATGAAAAACATAAACTAACTTGATATCCATTAAAGATTGGATTAGTTTGACAAAACTATACAGAGTGGTTTGGTGGGTTTTTGTTAAACTAACTAAATATTTGAAATAAATATGATCAGAAGGATTTTTATTTGTTTTTTTATCTCCACCACTTTATGAGTGGTAAAGATGCATTTATGCTATTGTTGTGATATCCTGATGATGGCAAATTGGCAATGACCAATAATGACAAACATGAAAAAGAAAAAAAACATTATGCTTAATACGTACCAAATTTATTGGAGTATTAAAATCCTTAATAGAAAGAATCAGTTCTTCATTCCACTCTGGATTACAGTTGTCTTTGATGACCTTAGTTTTGAGCTTCTGCACATCAAATTTCAAATTAAAGAATCAATGTGTTACCTTATAAAATGCATGTATTTTCAGTGAGAAGATTCTACATTTCAATTAGGAGTGAGCACATGTCGGATTAGTTCAGATTTAGAGTGAAATTAGAACTAAACTAATTGAATTGTAATTAGTTCGATTTGGTTTGGATTTACATTTTTTTATGTTGTATCCGAACTAAATCAAACCGATTAAGAACGGATTGGTTTGGTTCGGATAATTGGGTACCGATGAAGTTTTTATCTTAAAAATTCTGTAAATACAATAAAACATATAAAATCAATAGAAAGAATCCAAACATGTTTAACACTAAATACATTAAAAATTAAACACATTAAAAATTCAAACATATTAGATATTAAAATCCAAACATGTTAAACACCAAACACATTAAAAGCTAAATACAAAAGTACAATAGAAATAATCCTTCAAAGGAATAATCTTTCAAAGTTTTCATTCCATAATTCTTCATTAAAAGGCAACATACATATATATATAATTTTTTTTATTTAATTAATACATGGTCGGATTCACGGATTGGTTCGGATTCCGCACTCCCAGAACTATTACCTAGACCTATTACTAGAGAGAGTCATTGGTTTGGTTCGAGTCAGACCTATTACCCATTAATTCTAGAACCAATTTAATTAGTTCGATTCACATTCAGACAGATAATCGAATACTTGCTACCTGTGCTCCCTCTTAATTTCAATAGGAGATATGAGTTTTCTTTTTATCCTTGTAATGAAATGATGTGTTGAGATCACACCATGAAAGAGTTACAATCAAATTTAATTGGTCTGTTAATTAGACAATGATGTGTCACAAAATAACTATATTACCTATAATTATCTAACCGACAAAAATCAATCTAATTTATAATTTTATTTTCAGAATATTTTCCTATTAATCCAAAAAAATTAAACAGGCACAAAACTAAAGAGCATTCAAGTTCCAAAAATTCTAATGCTTTTGCAATAGAAATATGATAATTACCAAACTAAAAAAAGTGTTCATGTAACAAAGATCCTTGAAATAATAAGATTCTAACCTGTTCCCCTATGTTGACAACAACATAAGGGTCACTAGAAGAAGTATCTCGAACTGCGAGATTAATGCCTTTCTTAATCCTAAGTTTGAGGAGACCCAAGATACTGTCCATCGCAACACACCTCTATTAATTTCTGCACACCACAAAGATAAAAATATATCAATGATATCAATTTAATTTTGTTACAATTTATCTCTCTCTAATCTGCTGTTAACATTGAATGAATAAAACGAGAATTGAATGTTTAAGAAAAAAATTATATCAACATAGGAAAGAGCAAAACTGGAATCATTAATGGTTTACGTACGATGTTGTTGTGTGTCCAAATTTTTATGGATTCAAACCCCAAAACAGAGATCAGAGGAGAAAACTAGTTAGCCAAGGTCAAATCATAACCTTGGCTTGTAACAAATTTTGTGATCTCCTTGTGTTATAGGGGCCTAGAGCATTTCTATTCTCTGTGGCCCTCTATCTCCAGCTACTCCTACAAACTAGTGTGACCACAAATATTATTAAAGATTTATATTGTGTTCTTCAAAGATCATACTCAAATTAGTACTTAAAATATAATGATAAATCAAATTGGTATTTTTGTTAATTGGAAAATGATGTGACGTATTATCATTTAATTTATAGACCGGCTAATTTGATGTACAATTGTATCTTTTAGAAATAAATTTAAAATATTTAATCTTTTAAAAACTAAATTGATATGTTTGAAATATTCTAAAAATTATTTTGATTATTAATCTTAAATTTAATTTTAATGTATTGTCAGTATAAAATAGTTCTATATGTGCATATATGTCGTGTAAAAAAATAACTACTTTTTTTACATTAATTATATAAATAATCCTCTAAGAAATCATTATGATTGGACAAATAACATTTTACATTAGTTCATCAAAATTAACTTCATCATTAATTTTAGTAGCCATAATTGCTCTAATAGTTGTTAGTCCATATAATTCATATATAAAGTCAGAACTAGGGTGACATTTGTATATCCACGCATATTTCATTGACCCTAAGAAATGAAATATATATATCAAAGAGAGTAACATCACACACATCTAATCTAAGTTTAATTACCAGGGCATAACACAATTAGTCCCTAGCATCACATTTGGGTAATCAAGGTAAATTTAATTCTAGATAGTAAGGGGTCCTAAACCATATCCCATGCATAGATAGATAGATACCATAAATTCCAAATAAATAAAACATTCTTGAAGGTATTATTATTATTATTATTTGTTATTACTAGTGGGCTTTGGTGGATTGAGTTTGACTGGAAAATCATCAATTTCATCCCTCCAAGGAGTATTCTTCAAAGGTGGTTCAATATTCTTCAATGCAACCCAAACAGCAGTGTTTACCTTGAATCCAGATCCAAATGCCATTTGCCAAACCCTGTCACCTTTCTTCACTCTTCCTTTGGCCTCACAGTATGCCAATTCATACCATACAGAGCTTGATGATGTGTTCCCAAACCTGTAAAGTGTCATTCTAGAAGGTTCCATGTGCCAATCATCAAGCTCAAGACTCTTTTGCATCCTATCAAGAACAGCTCTCCCACCTGCACCAGTAACAAATCCAAAAAACATCTTTATATTTTATTATATATATATATAAGGTAGAAATTCAGATGGAAGATGGAGTCAATTTCACATTGTTAGAATATAAATAGGATCAGTTAGTATTATTTAATATATCTGAATATTTATTATAGGAGATTACGTCTTTATTGTTACAATTTTTTTAATATTTATAAATATTTTTTTATATTGTATCATTTGAGACAATTTAAATAGACAACTCGAATACATTTAATAATACATAAATTTTTTTATATTCTAACACACCTAAACCTAATAACTAAGAACTATTAGATGAAAACTTATCAAATTAATCAAATTAAATTTTACTTAAAGTTGATTGCAACTGAATTTTCACCGTTATAATTTCAATTAAACTTGGATTAAATCTTTAAAACCCTAAATTTAAAAGAATTGGAGGAGTTACCTGTGTGGATGCAAAAATGGTCGAAAGCTAACGTGAAATTAGGGACGTAAGCCTCAATCATGATCTTGAGAAACTTGCGTTTAACGAAGTTGACGACGAACTTGACTTTCTCCGAGATCGGGAGAACAACCGGACCGAGGGAGGTGATGTGGATCTTGAGAGCGTCCCTGGCCACATTCATGAGTTCTTTCGACAGAGAAACGCCGATTTTATGAGCCTCGTCTTCTTCCTGAAACACACATTTGTAGCTGTTGTCGTCGGCGCCGACGTGCGTGCGAAGCGTGTGGATCAGCTGGTATTTTGAACGGCAGCGATCCGATGGGTGGCTGGAGAGCAGAGCTGCCGAGCCACCCATTCGGAAGAGGCAGTTGGTTAGCATCATTGAAGGGTTGTTGCCTCTGTAAATGCTTGAAGTTTCATTTTCTGTACTCAGCACCAATGCATATGAATTTGGATGTACCTGTTACATTTTCTGTTAGTTTTTTAATCTCTTCCAGTGCTAATATAAATTACCAAGAGTTAGTTAAGTTAGTTACCATCTCCGTATAAAACCGTTTTATACATGTATTAAATTACATAACGTTCTATTAGTAAAAATAATCACTTTTACGATGATTGTCTGAATAATTATACAAAAAAATAGCCAATAAATAATAACTCAAATGACATAATCTCTATATACTCAATTAAGAGGTTGCGAATTCGAATCTCCTATCTTTGGTTAAATATATATATATATACAAAAAAATAGTTGTGTTTGCACCACAAAAAGTTAGAGTTTGATTATACGTATATAACATATACATGTTTAATTTTTTTTTAATATATATTTTATATTTTAATAAATATTTTATATTAATAGTTAATTTAATAATAATTTTTTATGTACATATAAGATAGTTGTATTATTAATAAAAGAATAGAGTGTTGATTAATGTTGGTTTAAATATGTAGTGAATAGAAAAATGTTGATTTTTTAGTACTTGTGATAATAAAAAAGGAATTTAATTTTTGACAAAAATAGATAGTTAATCATATATATGACCACATTATCACCGTTTAAAAAATAAAGGAAATTAGTTAAGGTTATTAGTTAATCTCCTAGGGATCTTATTTAAGTCTAGATTCTCATTTTTTACTCTATTTTCTTCTCTTTTGTTTTTAGTAAGAAGACTAAGTGTTTTTATCTAAAATATTATTTATTTTATTTTCTTTTGAATAGAAAAATGTTAACGCTGGCTATCATTGAAAAGTGAAAAACAACCACCAAATCTTTAAAGTGTAATTGTTTGTTATCCACTTTTAAATTGTACGATCCACATGCATTTTATTATTTTTGTATAGAAGCAATTGACTGATTTGAAATCTCTTGAATCTTAATAAATTTGGAAGGTAGAATGGACAAAAGTTCTAGGCATGAGTCATCATTACACCAACTTAAAACACTACTATTTGCATGTGTCTATGATGAAGCTTTGTTTTGTGTTGAGTATTGTAACAGTTGTAGCATTAGGCATTAAATGTGTAACAATAGTTAATATGTTGTTGTGATAGATACAAGATTCAATTAATGCATTACACTATATATATTTTTCTGTAGAATCTGAGTTCACTGTACTTCCTACCTATAAAGTAATATAGTCTACGGTGATAGACCTACAAGATAATTAAGAACACCCACCAAATTTAAGGGACAAACACATGCTTTGGTATTTATAAATATCTAAACTTTTGTTTTGGGTGTAAATATCTCTAAAAACACTTAAATCTTGGTTTTTTTTGTGTACAATGACGGCATATGGATGTTCGATTAAGTAAGATATCAGATATTTATTATTTTTGGTATCCGAATGGTTATTTTAGATAGTATAGGTGTATTGTATTTAAAAAATTAGTAGTATTTTATCTTAAATGTTTATTTTTTAATTCATATTGAACCAAATAAATAATCTATTGTACACATTATACAAATATTCCATTGATTTTCTAACGGGATTTGGTAAGGGGAAACCTCGGATATGGTCTGTAATATTTTTCTTAAACATAATTTTGTGCTTCATATTTTTAAATTTTTTATTGCATTAAAGTGTCGCTTTAGTGGGTCAAGTCATGTTGTATTGTTGTAAAATAGTTCTATCTCAAAATTTATTTATATATATGACACACATAGAATAGGTGTATTTATTATGAGCACCTATTTTGTCCTGTAGTTTATCAACTATGTTACATAAATATAAAAAATTATTTATAAATAAATTATTTGTATATTAATATTGAAATATGAAATGGTCGCACATTTATATTTATAATAAAATTTTATAAATAATACAATTAAAATTTGATTAGCACTTTATAAAATAATATAATTAAACTAGATTATATTTATAATCAAAATACAAATAAGAGTAAGTAATGCTTAATGTTTGGTGTAAAATGTTTGATTGTGTTGTTTTCAAATATATTATTATTCTGCTATTGTCTATTAATGATTAGATTATTTGAATGTAAAATATTTGATATTTTGGTGGTTAATTATTTTATTAAAAAAATATATATAATATATAAAATGGAGTCTATATAACATCATGAAAAATGATATTCAAACCTTTTTTGATACATTTAAAATGCGTATTTTACTTTTACAAGAAAAGTATATATACTTATTGTATTTTATTTTTCTCATTATTTTCATACTTATATTTTTAAAAAAGAAAAAAAAAACAAGCACTAAGATGTATAAAAAAAGTTACAACTAACATATTTCTATCATTTTTTAATATAATAGAATTTTATTATTCTATTTTTTTTTAAGTTTTAATCATGTTACACAGGCACAAAAAATTTGTCACACACGCTAATCAATCACTCATCATATAATAAGAATATAAAATAACTCTATATTCATATTTATACTCATTTTTGTGTACCCTAGCCCCTACATAATTACTAGTTTAATTTGTGGCATGGGAATGAATTAATGAGTTCATGCATTCAGGTAGTGTTATATATATACTATTGAAACTTTCATAACGTTTAATGCATACAGTATCAAATCATCAAACTCTAAAAACTAAAAAGAAATAAAAGAACATAAAACAAGTAAAATTTATATACTTCAGTTTATCATCAACCTTTTATTTCATCATATCCAACTATGATGCATGGCATCTGAGTGAGAAAATAATGGAAGCAATCTATGAAGATGCATGAAATAATAAAGTTAGTAGACTATATTCACACGGAAGATAATTAAGCAAAGATGGTAGTTAAAATGTGAGCATGTGTTGTGTTAATCAAACATCAAATTATGTAGCGACTTTTAATACTATTTCACAAGAGTAGTATCAAAATTAAGTTAAAATTCTCATGGTTTTTACTTAAAATTTATAGTTAAAAATTGTTAAATAATATTATTTATTTAACTAAAATAAAGACTCACATACAATTGTGTTAATGTGAAGTTAATATTTAAGAATCATTAAATAACGAATTAGTCAAACTTGTAAAATTATTTAATAATTTTTGAATATCAACCTTATATAAAAGCATCTGCATCTACGTGCGAGAGTTTTTACTTGATTTAGTTTTGGTGAAAACTCAGGTGCAGTCGACGTCATGTGAAGTTTATACCAGTTAAATTATTTAACGATTTTCAGTTATCAACTTTATGTAAAGTCGACTCCACCTGAGTTTCTACCTTCAATTTTATAACTATAAATTTCATATGAAAATAACTGCATCTAACTAGTCAGACCTGAAGGAGTTGTTTGGCAAAATCCACAGCAAGAACACCAGCACTGCACCCCATACCACTGAGATCATAGGTGAGAATATTTCCTCTAAGCTTGTAGTGATTAACAATGGTGTCTGACAAAGAAGGAGTAGGATTGAACAAACAACAATTCACAACAAGAATCCCAATGTCCTTACTCTGAACACCAGTTTTCTCAAGCAACTCATCAACAGCTCCAAAAAGCACCGTATCAGTTTCCTTCCTCGCTTCATCAAAAGTGAGCTTCGGTGGAATATGCAACACTCCCTCCGGTAGATACGTCTTCGGCCCCAAACCAGACCTGTCTAAAATCTTTGCAACCAACTTGAGGCTCTCTTCTGAGAGAAAACCCACGTGCTTGGCACGTTCTAGAATCATCTCGGTGGTGCAAAGACAAGAGAGGCCTGGTTTGAAGCACGCGAAGTCTACCAAAAAAACATATCTTGTTCTCCTCACAAGATAGTGGTACGTGAAAGCTGCCGCTAAACAAAACGAAGTTATTAAAGAATGCTTACTACGGTTCAGCGACTCTTCGCCAGAACCGTAGTAATAAGCGGAAGCCGCGGCTCCCGCTAAAAGCGAGAGATATAAAAGATTGTTCATTATATTAGAAATCAAGAAGTTGAAGAATGGGTGAGTATACTTGAGCATTACTATTGTTGCATAGAGGGGGTATTGGAGATTTTATGATGGGTATGTGTGTGTTATTCTCTATAAATAAGGAAAAAAGAGTGTGTTTGAGTTTGTGAAAGTGTGACATGGTGGTGGAGAAAGTTAAAGAGAGTTGTACTGAGGGAGATAGAAGTCATAAGTGTTAGTAATTGTTGTTGTCAGAGTTGGTTTGGATTAGAGTAGTCCATGTGAACTAATTTCTTTTCTATGTGACATGATACACAGTTTAAGATTTTTGTATTCTAAAAAAAATATTTATCAATATAAATTATATATATTTATACATAAATATATAATAACTAATTTTCGATATTCGCATAATATATATTAAAATTAGGGGTGTGCATGGTCCGACCCGGTCCGAAGACCCAATTCGACTCCGAACATTTTAGGGACTAATTTGGTATAATTTTACTGGGTTTAGGGTCGGGTAAAGGTCTCAAAAATAGACCTGATCATTATTTCGGGTCGGGTTTGGGCCATGACTTGGGTCACCTAAAATCGGACTGGTAGCCACACAATTAATATTTTGTGTATTAGTGATGGATGATGGCTATTCTTATGTGGAATTTAAGTATTGTAAACCTTCATATTTTGTGTTATTAGTTATTATAAGACTATAAGTTAATGTTTTATATTTAAAATGCATAAGATTTTAAACTAATCAATGCATAATATTGTGTTATTTGTATTGATTTAAATATTTGGTGTTATTAGACAATATTAGTATTGATTATGGTTATGCTTTAATTTTAGAAAAGAGTTGGTTCTTATTATATTTTCTAAATGAATTTTACCATGTAATGTATTTAATAATAAATATTAAAAATATTTATGTAAAATAATATATTTTTATAAAATATTTAATAATAAATTTAATAATTAATTTTTGTATATATATAATATTTTTATTCTACATAAATTCTTCATTAGAATCATTTTAAAAAGACAATAATATAAAATTATTTTATTTATTTTAATAATATTTAATTAATTAATATAATTATATAAAAAAATTAGACTATTTTAAATTAATTTTTATTTTCTCTTAAACATTTTTCTAAAAGAGTAAAAATACAGTTATAATTGAATATCACCTCAATCTAAAGAAAAAAAAAATAGTTTGGGGATTAAATAAGAGCCCACCAAAATTGAGGACGGTGATATTATTATTACCTAACACAACTTAAAGAAAATCTGAATTTTCATATACATTTCACTAAATTAATAGCTTGGAACTTCATCAATCTAATAAAGTTAAAAATAATTGTAAAGTTCTACTTGTAAAATATCTTGTTCTATTATATTGGCGGAAAGACTAAAATTACTAAGCATGTGAAGGTTAAGATTTAAGGTAAAGAACTAAAGATTACTACAAAAATGAGTATTTTTTAGTGTCATTAAAAATAATATCTTAGGTAGTTTTTCGGTGGTCATTAATTAATTGCTAGAAAAAGTGTCCAAAATGAAGTAATCTTTACCGTTACCAATTGTCAAGTAAAAATATTTTTTAATATTGCTTTTAAGCCTTTTATAATTGATACATGGTATTATTGACAGTAAAAAATTAAATAAGTATTACCAAAAAAATTTATGTTAACAATAAAAAATTTATTTTAACAATTATATATTAATCAATAAAATATTCTTAAACATTTTTACAATTAATTACCATTTAAAATATTACATTAAAAATGTTAAAAAGTATATTATTTTCTTGTAGTATTAATATATGAAATTAAAAACAGTAAACAAAATATTGTTTTTATTATTTTCAGTTTTTTATAAAATATAAAAAATAAAAATCACTGAAAATAAAAATAAAAAATGAAAGTATAAACTAATTATATCCTTAGCTTTTCCTTTTGTATGGTTATAAAAATTTACTATATATATTGAGATTAAAATCATGTCATACATAACATTATACATTATATATATGTAATAAATAAATAACAAAAAATATATGAACTTTGATATATTCTATCAATAATTCAATATAATATATATGTCTTAGCTTATAAGTCCAAAGAATAATAATGTGATGCTTTTATACCCTATGCACTTTATCATTTAATTTATTGGATAACTCAACATATATTGGCTGCCTGTTCTTTTTGGGTAAATCTCGAATTCTCATCATTCCACTATCTATCCTTTAACTGGAAAGAGGGAGTGTGGTGGGTTGGTTTAGAAATCACAACAAATTTGGCCAACTATGTGGGCATCACTTAACTATCTCATCAATTTTTTTCCTTCAATTCTGTCATGCACATGTTCTTTTTAATGTAATGTTGGCAAAACAAAAATAATGTTATCTATATACTGAAAATTAATTTCTGTTTGAGATATAATTATTAATATTATTTTTTTATTAATTTAAATTTTTAAAATTAATGATTTTATAATATGATTTATAAATTTTGTGTCTAAAAAATCTAATATAAAAAAAATAAAAAAAATAAAAAAATAAGGCCTTTAAAAAAAACCCCCCTAACAATTAAATTTGTTAGTTATTTAGGTCTTTTATTCTGTCAACTCTGACGAAGAATAAAATAGTCTATGACAACTTTAACGAGGGATAAAATGGTTACCGCCTTCTCTGTTTGGAAACGACGACATTCTCTCCTAATTTCTATCGTATCTTACATAACCCTAACATTCATACTCTCATTCTTCACTTTCACAGTCTTCTTTTCCATCTTCTCCTTCCTCCTCTTCAACTCCATAATCAAGGCATCAAGCCATGGTGTAATTGTCACACGTGTCATACCTATCTCAACATGTCATAAACTACACACTTTTTCAAATCTCTGTGATTGGTACACTAACCTCCTTCGCACTTCACCCATCAGAAGTATCAACTTCCATGTCCTCGATAACAGCATCACCTCCAACCCTGACAACGTCTACCACATCCTTAAGACAAAGTTCCACAACTATCTCAAGGACACGCCTTACTCCATTATCCGACAAGCAATATAGATTATTGGATATTAGGATATCATGAGAAGATTCTCCTTCAACATCATATCATATGCAAATTCTCATTTGGAATGGATTTCGAGTGCTTCATTCTTTTTCTCCTGGTCCTGGAGTCCAAGCTGGCAGACAGATTCGACCTCGTATCCAGGCTATTAGTACAGTGAGTAATGTCGCCATTGCTGCTCATATGAAATTGAAGCGATTACTGAACATTGATTCGGAAAAGAAACTGAAGAAAACGATTGGAGTGGTGGACAATGTGGCTATGGAGATGATAGGGTATAGGAGGAGGGAGATGATGACGACGATGGCGACAAATTTTAACAAATCGAATTTGCTGTCTAGATTCATGTGATCCATCGAAAACGACAAATACTTGAGAGACATAGTCATTAGTTTTCCTGAGTACGAATTGGTTGATAAAAAGTTGAAGATTTTTTTTCTTATGAACATTAAAGTTGCAGAGTGTGTAGCTTGAAGTTGCAGTGTTAGACTATTAGGATTATGCGAGATACGATGGAAATAAGAAGAAAACGGTATCATTTCTAATAGAGGAGTAGGGATTATTTTATTCCCCGTTAGAGTTGTTACGTACTATTTTATCCTTCGTTAGAGTTGATGGAGCAAAGAACTTAAGTAACTGATGACGGAATTAATTATTAAGGACTAATCGAATAATTAATTTTAATTGAGGGCTAAAGTATCTAATTCAAAATTTTTTAGAGGCAAAAATGAGTAAATACTATATATATATATCAAACAAAATTACATGATTCATATGAAATTACATATTAAGAAGAGTGTGATTAGTGTGACTGATTAGGATAAAATTATGCCAAGAAAAATCATGTGACAAAGTTGGCTAAAATAGAATTATCCAAATAATTTTTGCATTATTTCTTTACCGAAATTCAACTTCGAACAACGTTAACGCATATTTGGTGACTATTCAAATTTAATGCATAATTATTTCTTATATTTGTACTGTTCCCATTCCTATATCATATTGTTAATATTCTTAAAATTTTTACCTACTTGCACCAAAACATCATCAATGCAAATATATACAGGTACTTTTTTTTTTTTTTAAAAAATTATTATTTCAAGATATTGCTCGAGTTGTGGAAGAAAGTTTGGGCGTGAATTAATATGGTCCAAAGCTAAGGATGACAATGGATAAATGTGAAGGGGGGTATTTTTTTTCTTGCTCTCCATCCTCATTTAAAAAATTGTCTTCTATTCATGTCTTATACTTGTTATGGGTCCGCATTTAATTATCTCTGTAAAAAAGGAAGATATCTGCATGTATCTATATGGATATTATAAAAAAATAAAAAATTAACAAAAAATTAATATAATTCAATATATACAATTTAACATAATTCTACATATACAATTAAAATCCATGACATATTTATTATAAAAAAACATCTGTTAAAAAATATCATAAGGAATTAAGGTTAATAAGTTATGTGTATATAAATAAGGTTAATTACTAAATTAGTCTTCATATTTGGTGTATAAATATATATTATTTTATTTATTTTTTTATATTTTATATAAAATTAATTTTATAATTAACTTTTATTGTGAAGCTAAGATGATTATATGACAATTAATATTAATATTTTTACAACAATTAAAATCAAATTGATGGGTAGTAAATTAAAGTTGATTCAAATTGTCATTTATTCGTCACTTTCGATGAGATCATGCTGCTGTCCCTGTCATTGAAGTGCCGTACCATGCATTATGTATACATGCACCTAAATAGTTGATTTGATTTGAAGTTTGAACTTTATTAACTTGGTCAAATTCGGTGGAGTCTGAACCACACAGATCAACCAGGGTTAATGTATACAACCAAAAAAGGGTTAGGTTAGGTTAGTACAATCTGTTTTCATTTGGGAACATTAAAAAAACAAAAGGTTAATGTACTCAACCAACAAAAGGGTTATTAGAATACAACAAAAAGATCATATTGTTTCATTTTTTTTATGGATATATCATCTTATATAAGTATCAAGTAGCAAGCTAGGAATCTAATAGTATATCATTATTCATATATTTTAATATTTATCTTAATTTATATGATATGAAATTAATTTTAATATTTTTTTTGGTAACTTGATTAATTTTAATATATTAATAATATAAAATATTTTACAAAATTATATAATAATATTTGACTTTTTAAATAATTATTTACGTAATTAATATAAAAAATTATTTTTTGATCTGATATTATTTAATTAAATGCATAAATAAAATTATTTTATAATAACAATGTATCAAAAATAAATTTTTATTATAATACAATATAAACTTATTTTTTTTGTTAAAACTAAATTCTATTTTATAAAAACATGAAGCGGAATTTTTATATTAATTCTTTTTTTCTTTTTTATTTTCTTATTTTTATATTAAGTGGCTAAAATTTAAAACAGCTGAAAAATTTAATCAGTTCCGCTAGGTGAATAATAAGATGTGTGAACAATGTGAACCACGGATGGTATTTTAAATTTAGTAACCATCTAATTTTACTTTTACCTTAAATTTATTATTTTTATCTAATTTCACTTTGATCTAATTATACTCTCTTTTAACCCAAATTTCATTTTTACCGCAGCCATCCGTCTATTATTTATCCCAGCACGCCCTCCTTGCCGGCGAGAAACTCATACCATTGTCGTCTCCCACCGTCACCAACTTCAAATACTCTGTAAAAAACAAATATTCCATTTATACGAAGAATAAATATCTCATTTGTATAAAGATACTAATATATTATTTGCTAGTATGTTATTTTATACTAACAATATATAAAAATTAAATTCTAATAAATATCAAATATTTTTATTAGGAAATAAAAAAAATCACCATCTTCCAACTTCCATGCATTAATAACATAAGTAATAATCCACATACAATGTAAACTTGAAAAAGAAAATGCAATATAGATAAGGTACACATCCGATCCATAAATAAATGAATCACATGCCTGTTGGACTTAATATATACAAGTATACATACATCATCAATGTACTGAGTCTTGATACAGCAAATACATATCAATGTATCATGGTCAGTACAGACCAGAAGTTCATAAAGACCAGAGTACGTACATTCATAATATACATATATACATACATATATTCCGAACCCATACCGCTCTAATAATTACATAAAAAATAAAAAATATATTTTCTTAACGTTTGATATTTTTTATTTTTAATATTTAATTTTATTTTTAACATTTTTATTTTTTAAATTTATTTTTAAAAACTTTTAATTTTATCATTAATATTTTATATAAAATTTTAATATATTAAAATTAAATTCTAAAATTAAATACAGTTAAAATATTAAAAATAAAAAAATCAAATTAAAAATAAAAATATATTTTTATTCTTATAAAAAAGCCGATTCATTAATGCAATGTAGTACAAACATAGCACAAACAAAATATCTACTTGCATGGATATCCGAGTTTCAATTTTTTAAAATTTGTTGACCAAAATACGTTCATTAATATTCTTTTAAAATAGCTGGCTTTCCTAGTAGTATCTTCAAAGAAAACGGTTGCAACTAATAATACATTAAGAAAATAAAAAATAAAAATTTAATTACTCTACAGATTTTATAATTTTATTAATTTTTAATTAAATTTTTATATTTTTAATTAATTTTTTATAATACATCATTTTTTTAATTTAATATCTGTTAACATTAAACATATCAAATATTTTTTTGTGACTGAAATAAATTAAATAAAAAAACAAAACAAACAAAATAAAAAACTGTTTAAATAGATGATTAGTTCTGTTTAAGACTACTCTTAAACTCCTTCTAAGGTGAAAGAAATTTTATCTTTGTCATAGTATCTGCCACCATGTTTGCACAATCCGTCTCACAAATAATATTTCGTTGATCCACATTCTAAGCTAAGAGATATCATCTCCAAATAGCAAACAATTCTCCTTGAAAAATACTATTACTCTTGATCATTCCCAAGCACCCTCTTTACCAACTCCCATTACAATTTCTAATAACATAAGCAAAACCAACACTATCACTCGAACTAAAATAACTAGCATCACAATTAATCTTAAAAATACTAATAGTTAGGTATTCCAAAAACCATTTTTTTTTGGTGTCTATTCCAAAAACCATTTAATCTTACAAGTTATTTATATATTTTTATCTTCCACTTATAATAAATACATATGAATTGAGATTTTTTTTCTTTATTTTTTTATTTTCTCTGAGATACACACATAAAAATTATATTCTAAGATAAAATTTTCATATTTTTTATTTGGAGGCCGTTATCAAACACAAACCAATAGATATATTCAACAATTCACTCTATTAGTTATTGTAATTTCCAAACAAAAAATAACTAAATTCATCACAATGCCCTCGACGTCACTAGCATAAAACTTTAGAAAAAAAATTCATCACAACTTAAATATTACCTACATAAAAATATGATATATGCTTAATCACATATATATAATCACATAAGTAACTTTTGAAGAAAAATCTATCACAATCTCAATAACACAAAATTAGAATATTGACTGAAAAATCAACAGGACATAACATGAAATAATCGTATGTAAATTTCAACAGAAAATTCATCACACAACAATGAAACTTAATAGCTGTTTGTGAAAAAAATAAAAATATGCACAAAATTCATTACACACTCAAACCAATAGTCACTTTTCCTTTTTTTTCCTTCTTTCTTTCGTTCTTCATTACCGATTTCGTCTTTTGATTTTGAATTATCTAATGTAGGATCATAACCTGAAGGTCCACTGTGGTACCATCTCTTTCTTCAATTGCATCATCCAACATTATTCAAAAACTAGAAATTTAAGACTAAAATTGTGTGAATGTGGAACAAAATAACAAATTTTTTTTAGAATTTTTAAAAGAAAAAAATTAGGAGACCAGTAATTTTATATTTTTTGACCAATACTTAACCATAAAAAAAATAAGTAATTTTTTATCATTAAATATAATCTCATACCATTAAAAATATAATTAATAGTCAATTGATAATTACAAAATACTAAAATTACTAGCCCTTAACATTCTTCTTTTTAAAATATAGAAGTGTCTTTAACTAGATTTTCTACCCTAATTGTGAAAATATTCAATTTTTTTTTATAGAATATTCTATTATTTCAAACATTTTTATCACGAGAAAACTAAATTAAAAAAAATTATATGATATAAAAATTCAATCGAAAGAAAAAAAATATAAAGATGTAGTTAAAAATTTAGTAAAGTTATAAAGTCTCCAGAATAATTAAGCTAGAGTGATCATTTTAAATATGAATTAAATTTTTTGAAAGAGCTTTAATTTTACACTCAGCACCTTAAATTAACTCGGAAATAAATAAATAATCACACAAAAACTATCTACCAAGTCCTTATACTTCATTAGAGAGAACAAGAACAGAAAATGAAGCACTGTACTATAAGAGAGAGAAAAAGAAAAAGAAATAAATTAATTAATTAAGAAATATACATATGAAGAAGTATCTAACTATTAATATCATACAACTAATACATAAATGGCATATATAATCCCTGGTAAGTATCCAAGTAACGTAAGCACCAGATCTATCCAGAATTCAACCTACAATAATATTTCCAAGAAAACAAATAAGATTAGAAAAAAAAAACTTATAATTGAATTGTAACAACCAAAATTAATAGTCATAAGAACAATTAAACATTATAATTCATCACCCTGCCAAAACAAGTACAGAAAAAAATTACATTGAAACAAAAAATGAAGGAACAAGAAGAAAATTAGATAATCAAGCCACTAATTAAGATTAATCTGTTGATAAGAATTTTGGATCAAATATGAGAGAGGAGGGAAAAAGAGAAGTAATTACTCCGCAGCCATAACGAAGAAAAACACCAACAGGAGGTATAAAAATGGCCAATACGATTTCAAGAAAAGTTTCTGCACCCATGATATTATTGTTATGGAAATTTGAGGTTGAATAAATGATGAGTAGTGTGGCACAAGAAAGAGCAATGAAAGCGTTATCATTGATGGATGTGTTTGGTTTTTGATTGAGAATCATAAAGCGGTTACGGTGGCTCTGCCCATTATACGTGGTGGAAGATGCAAGCGCTTTCTACGCCACCACTGCTATACGTATGACACGTGTCTTTTTTACTATCGGGTGGCATTTTCCTTTCGTTTTTTCGAGTTTCAATAATCTTATGTACTGTAATATATGTGTCAACATACTTCTTTCTTCTTTTTTTTCTTTTCTTTTTTTTTTTTTTTACTGATGATTAATTTATTACGGATCAAAATTTCATTTAAAATTGGCTAAACAAGATGAGATTCAATTCTTTAATATTTATTTAGACAGATGAATATATTCGACCAATACAAATTGATTACATTTTCATGTGATTTTTTTTTGGTGACTTTTCATGTGATTTTAATATCCTTAAAATTTGATTAGAGTTAATAGCTATAAGTTATTTTAGAGAAATATGATGTGACTGAGTGTATGTTATACAATGAAGACTCACATGCTATATTATCTTTATGTAAAGTTTGATAGTTAAAAATCATTAGATAGTAATTTAGTTAAATTTATTAAATTATTTAATATTTTTTAAATATCAATTTCATATAAAGACAACTGTATATAAATTTTTACCATGTTATATGCATCATATGTACCAGAGATTTTGTAATCTCTATATACCTAAGTGGTTAAAATCTCAAAAACTTAAAACCCCTGCTAAGAGTGAGTCAAACCAATTGATTAATACTTAATAGTAAAAAATAAAAAAAAGGTAAAAAAACAATTCATGGTTTTGAAAACTAGGCAAATGAGCCACAGGCCAACTAAAATTTCTTGTTGCTCTGAGCATAGGAATGTACTATAAGACCAGCAAAGCCGAGATACAGAAATTCAGGAATCAAAATCTGTTCATTACCTCAAGGAATTAACTGCCCTTTTTATTCTCTCTCTCTCTCTGAAAAGAAGGCAATTTAATTATTAATGTACCTATGAAATAGTTTTGAACTATTCTGCTACAAATGAATGAGAACAAGATACAAGAAAACAATGAATCAAAATGTGCATCTTGGACAGTCACAGAGATGCTGGCAAATTGAGAGCCAAAATATGAGCAGCAATGAACACCAAATATGAGAGCTTGAATAACACATTACTCCGATCCGGTCGCCTTCTTCTGCGACATCTGTTTGCCGGATAGACTGTCTAGGGCCTTCCTTGCAAGCTCATAACCTGCTAAGTTTATGGCACCCAAAGGAGCAATCCAAAAGAACCTGGGAACTGCACCTTTATATAAGGCAAGAGGTCCCTCCTGCCGTAATATAGATAAGGCAACTACGGCAGTTGAGACAGACTGACCCTGTGTAGTCATCATTCTAGTTTTGATGACGTCAAAGGGCGTTGTGGTGACACCAGCCAATCCACCAGCTATAGCTCCAACAACAACTGCCTCCCATGGCTCCAGTTCCCGCTGTATTAGTCGTTGAACGGCCTTAAGAAATGCCACAACAAACATGACTTATATAGGAAAATGTTATGAAGTGTAAGGATTAAATACTATGGAGTATGGAAGTTAAGAAGATTCACTCAAATTATCATAAAATGCAGAGTCTATATGCATAGAATTTAGAGTCTTTTTTCTTTCACCAGGGCTAGGGACTGGGCTACCTGAGCAATCTATCTTAGCAGAGCATCTTTTCCATCATTTCTTCTGTTTTTCCATGGTTGATGCAGTCATTGACATCAATCCAAGTGGATAAACCAAGCTTTCATTCAACTCTCTCTGCGCTTATTTAGTGTTCTATATCTGTTACCTATACAAGCCAGGCTCTTAGTTATAGGGCGTAATAAACTGGTTAGCCTGACCTAATAAAAGAGGAAAAAAAGGGGAAACTATCCAGCTTCTATATAGGCTTCATGTTTACACAAAATTATTCATCTTATTGTGGCTGAATAGAAACTGGAATTAATAGAAAGAAATATCTGCCTCAATAATTATGCTAGTTTTCAAACAATTTTATTGTGCAAGAACCTTCGTAATTTCCAAGAATAAATTCAAGTCTCAAGTCCTTTAAGAGACACCAAGAAACATGAATCAATTGAGTCCTGTAAGATACAAATGTGAGTTAAGTTGGAACTTCCTTTACTTCTGTTGAGTAACGTGTCAGGTAAAGCATGCCACATGTTATGTTCTTAACGTGTCACGTTGCACTTAACAGTGACATACCAACGTCTAACAGAAGGACTAGTTTGACTTGTGTTCTATTTTTTAGGGAACAAACTGAAACATTGGATCTTTTAGAGACCAAATTGAACTTATACGTAATCATTCAAAGACCATTTTGAGCATTAAGCTTGGAAACAACATACCTTTTTAGATTCATCATATAGACCCATGCCAGCAACATAAAATGGAACTTCGCGACAAAGGGTAGCTCCAGTTCCCCGAAAGAAACCCCCAAGTCCATCTTGGCGCCAAGTCCCAACTAATGCCTCACCCAAACTGTCATAAAGTCCTGCCTGCAACCGCTGCTTCAACACCTCACTGGGTATCCGCGTAACTGTTCCCAAAATTGTGCTACATAATGATAATATAGAATTTACCTACATAAATGCTAATATACTAATTAAGGGTTTGTCTAGGAAAGCTACAAGATTAAACTTAAAGATTGATTTGATGGGACGTTTCTGAAAACCACAAAGTAAATGAAAAATGAAAGATAATAAAACCATGATCTGACATTATATATCACATACAAAGTTACATATGTAGTTATGTACTAATTACCTGGATTTCAGGAAGTTTTGTTGGAGAACCATGTAGCAATACCAACTTGCTAGCTTCAAATATCCCAGTTCGCAAGGCATGACTGTAGCATGAAAAACATGCATGAGACAAGAAACAAAAATTACAGTTTCATTGTTAACTTAAATAATTGAAGGAGCTGCCTCCTCTCTTTTCTGCTTATTTTGATTAGAAACGAAGCTGGGAAGAAAAAGGAGAGAGATTAAAAAAGCAACCCTGACAACTGCCCAAGAATTGCAGGGATTGATCCCTTGTATAAACCCCTTGCTCCAATCTGTGGAACCATGGAAATGATTTCAAAGAGTGATAGCGTTGATGCCTGTACTTGGGTCTACAACACCAAACAAGAAAACAGTAAGGCCTCCCTTACAAAATTGTTACAAAATGTAAAACTCTGAAAGGATTATGGAATCACTCAATCACATCTAATAATATGTAAGCAGACAAATATATCAACTTCAGCGGTAACTAGAGATTTCATTAAGTTAAAGAACTTGCCTTGATTGTATCAACTGGATGCATTAGTGCACAAGAAAAAGCACATGAAAGGCCACCGGCTATGGCTGACCGTAGAACACTCCCAGCAGGTATTTCATCGGGTGACGGAACAGCAGCTATGCTTGCTGTCTCGGACGAAATATTCCTGGGTATGAAAAAGATAAGGGTTAGTTATGAAGGATGGATCCTGGACATTAGTTGCAAGTTACAAGACAAAAAGGGAAGTAACTACCAAATTGAAGAAAATATGAGGGAAAATTGACTGTATTTTCTGATGATTAATCTGTAAAATTGGGCTACATTATACAGACACCAGGTGAATATTTTCTAATGAATCGGAATTAGTATGGAAGCTGAGAAATAATGTAATATATCTCAACACTAACTAAAAGTCTAGAATTCTACTCTATTATCCCCAACATTGTTGCACAGTTACATTGACTGCAAAAAAATCATTAAACTCCAAATAGAGTGAAACGGCCACTTGATAAAAGTTTAACAATCCGGTTTTCAGAGAGCAGAAATAACAGTGATATAGATGTCAAACCTGGCCAGGAAAAGGAAAATATTAACAATCCGGGACTTATTTGTCCTTTTCTCTATCCAAAAAAAAAATCATTCTTTTAAACTTAATTTTGACATACTCATATGCAAACCAAACACAAACTAATTCTTCTGAAAGTAACTTTTTGCAACTTAATTATTTTTAAGGTAGTTTTTCTAAAAGCTAAACCAAACATACACCAGATCTTCTGAAGTTGCATGGGCATTGCTATCTCTGTCAAGCTCCTTAAAGAACCTCTTTCCTGTAAGATGATGAGATGAGGGTCATTTCAGATAACAACATAAATAAAAGTTTGTCATACACATCTTGAGGTACCTCAATAATTTTGTATGTATCACAAAACTCATAAGTCAAATCCGACATCATTTTAAACTCTACTAGCCATTCATTATGTTTGGTAAAGAGACTATTTCCACCTGTTTAGGCACAATGATATTGCTATCCTTCTGCTAACGTATGCGAAAGTGCGAACACACATATCCATACATGTATCAAAGCATATCTTAGTAACTACATTTCACAATTTAAACATTAAAAGCACAAGTGCACAACACAAGCAAAGAGATTCTAGGTTCTGCACCATTAGAGATGCCATACCTTCAGCTTCCTTGTTTTCAAGGGTTGCACTACCATCTCCATCTTAATTTCTTGATTTGCAGCTTAGTCCAATTACACTAGATGGAACACCACCTACCTTTGCAAATCTAAACTCCCTCATGAAATCATTGACATCTAATCTGAGCCATTTTGCAACTGCTTTCTTATAACTAAACCGAGATGAAGAAGGCCGCCGCGGGGATGTTTGCCCGAAATCAATCCGATCTTCGTGCACTACCTTATCCAAATGTGGAAGAGACTGACACAACTGATCAATAAAACCCATCATGCACTTCAATGGAACATGTTTCCCTTCTGTCTCCCAGTCACCCTTTTCCAAAGTAGTTCTAACAAACTGACTCTTAGATCCATTTAGCTTCTCTTCAGGCAAAACAGCGAGCTTCATGCAAGAACACAATTCATCTTCACCGTCCATTTTCTGAGATCTCTTTACTCCTGATTTGAAAGAAAATGGCAGAGCTTGTATTAAGCCATTAACAACCTCCTTCTCCTTCAACCCTGTACTCCAAATTTCACCTTCATTCACATGTACCTTCATTGAGAACCCCTTTTTCTTCGCATCACAAATCTGAAACTTGCAAAGTTGCTTCACCCAACAACACTCAAGATCCATTGCGGCCTTCCTAATATTCACTTTGACAACACTAATCGAATTGAAGAAACACTCAAGTGGTTCATTTCCTGACATCATCACCGATCAAAAACCCTTGAAAAAAAAAAAGAAAAAGAAACAACGCTATAAACATTTTTCACACAGTTCATCGTTCAGAACAAGAAGGAAGGGAAGGAAGTTCGTTACCATAAGGATCACTCTGATTGTAACCGTCTATGAAGCAGATTGGAACGGAAGAATCTAGCAAAGATAGCGTGCTGGAAATTTAAGAACTGATTGAAGTGATTCTGCGCCAAGAGGAAATGCTTCCAAGTTTATTTTGACTAGTTTGACTCATTTAAATAATTTATTCTAAGCTCATTTTAAAATATAAAGTTATAAACTACTAAATTAAAAATATATCACTAATTTAATTTTCATTTTCCACCGTTGCGTATCTCATTTTTTACGCGATCTCTTCTCCGTCTGCGTTCGATTCGCGTTAGCCATCTGCTTCTGTTCGCCGTCGCTTTTCCGTTCACCGCCGCCGCCGGCGCATCTCCGGTTCAACGCTTCTTCTCTCGCCGCTTCCTGCGCTGTTTTGTCCCTCCTCTGCTTCTTCTTCACCATTTCTGCGATTTTCTTCTCTCAGATCTAACTCTTCAGCTTTCTCTGGCTGCATCGATCTATCAATGGTGTTCACCATCGAATCTTTCATGGATTTTTTACTATCCTTTTTACCAGGTAAACCTATCATTACTCCGTTGAATTTCACTCACCTACTGCTAGATGATGGAATGATCCTGTTTCTTTTAATTCTGATATCATCAAGTGAGAATAATGTTTTATGCTTAATTATTATTGATTTAGGTTTATTATTATAATAATAATTATGATTATGTGGTTACAAAAATGGTTTTGCGGTTATTATTTGATTGATTAGTTTGTTGTGTATTTAGACATTGGATTCACTTGCAGCTGTATTCATCAATCATGTATTGTTCATGTTTGGCTTAGTAGTAACAAGTGCCTTTTCTATTTGTTTGATGAAGCAAATGCAGCATAAGCATGTCAAACTCCTCCGAATTTTCTTCGTGCTTTAGGCAAACAAGAGAGCATTACTTATGAGATTATACAAACAAAATACTAAACATTATTGATTAGTCTCCAATGCTTGCTGGCGTAAAATATAGTCCTTTAGGCTTTGTGTTTCTTCTTCCAGCTTTCACATGTATATAGTTATGTGTAGTATGTAACAATGTAGTTATCTCTCTTTGTGTATGTTATACTATGAAAGTATTGTTTCTAGTATGTTGATTCTTTTCTGCCATCATTTCAAGTGTCATTTTTGTTATCACATTGATCTTGGTTCGAGTCCTTTTTGTCATATATTGTAGCAGCAGGCCTATGAGCAGAAGAGCTCAAAAACCTGTTAGTACCCTCATTATTTTGGGATCAGGTTTGAGCTTATTTTCCTTCCTTTCCATCCATATCACAATACTTTTACCTCAATTGCAATGAAGTTTTGGCTTTATTCTTCTGTAGGAGGTCATACTGCCGAGATGCTTGATCTATTGGCAGTATTACAGAAAGATAGGTTTTACCCAAGATTCTATATAGCTGCTGCGACTGATAACATGAGTTTGCAAAAGGCCGAGTTGCTGGAGAACTCCCTTGCAGCGGAGGTACTATTTTTGTCTGTCTCCAGAAGTGCCTTATATATTAGTGAACTTTGCCACAGTTATTCCCAAGAACACCGTGTTTTGTGGTGTGCTTTGTGTGTTTTTGGGGCTCTACATGGTAGTTGGGTGCCTTTAGTCGAATGAAGTCTTGAATCGTAAAGAGATTGGTGGCATCTTGGAATATAAGATTTAATGGTTTGTGAACTTGTGCACCTTACCTTTGTTGCACTCTATATGAATCTATAATGGTAGTTTAAGGTTTTATGTTGTATATTGTCTCTGTCAATGATTATTATAAGGAAAAATAAAGAGATTACGTGAAACTTTCTTTGAGGATAATATATTGGTTGAAGTCCACTGTATTTGGAGGTGGGAATAACTAGACTTCAGACTTGACTTTATGATCGTAAATGTACCTGTGTTCCATTCGCATTTCTTCCAGGAGTATATATCTATGATTCATAGGTGATTTGTTGCAAGCAGTTTATACTTCAGGGGTCTAATTGAGTGCTTATCAAACTTGGTGGAAATTATTGTCATAAAGTACATTCTCATAAAAGATAAATCAGTATTTCTGTATTGTGTCATTAACTTCTGAAGAGCTGCTTAATGATGTGCTCTTAATTTTACTTCTGCTTATTGACAATGGTTTATAGATTCTGATCAGGAATATTTGTTGTTTTATTGCAGAATGGAACACCGATAACCAATGCTGGAAAGTTCATGAAGATATATCGGAGTAGGGAAGTTGGTCAATCTTATATAACCTCAATTTGGACTACTTTAGTTGCAATGTTACATGCCCTATGGCTGATGATTAAAATTAGACCTGAAGTGGTACTGTACTATGTCTATCCTTAATTTCTTCTGTCCATAATTTCTGTCACTCTTCTTCTATATTAACTATTGGTACTATTCAGATACTTTGCAATGGACCTGGAACTTGCATTCCCATTTGTGCAATTGCATTCGTATTTAAGGTTCTCATTCCCTTCATTTTGTTATATTTTCATCTCTTTTGCTTCGTTTATCCAATTTATTTGACTAGTTTAGCTGAATGAAATCTTGTATACCTCATTTTGTTTTTTATGCGGAGCCAACACACAATCATTCACCATTAAATGGGGTTTAGAAGAATCCGTCTCATGTGAATCTTACACATCTAATGAGTGTACAAAATAAAAATCAGTCCAGGAAACACATTTATTAAGCTGATACTGAATTGTGTTTAACCATTTGGTAGGTACTTGGGATCAGATGGTCATCAATTTTCTATGTCGAGAGTATTGCGAGAGTGAGGAGGCTCTCCTTGAGTGGACTGCTTCTGTACAAGCTGCGAATCGCTGATCAACTCTTTGTTCAATGGCCACGGCTGCAACAGCAATATCCGCGAGCTATCTATGTTGGCCGTCTTATGTAACTCATTGGTTCCTTTAATATCAATTGAGAGAATTTTGTATACTGAATCCGAAACAGCAAAACATAATTTTGCCTTGATGATTGAGAAATATTGTTGTATAAGCAAATCCTTCCTTACTTTGCAATGGGTTCATGGACGTGGGCTTTTTGTGGCAGTTTCATTGTTTTTAAATTTCGAAGATTAATTCTTCTAATGGATATGCCAAAATTTTTCTATACATCCTTAGCTTATAACCTTCTTGGTTGAATTTTATTTTTATATTTTTTCTAATACAAAAGTGAAGTATTCTATAGAGACTTTAGAGAGTAAAATTTTAAAATTTTCAAAACAGGTACATACCAAGCACATTTATTTATTAGTTCCATTGCAATGATTACATCCATTATATTTAATAGTAATTCTTCTAATGGATATGTCAGAATAATTTTTATGCAGAAATTATTTTTCATATGTGTACTGTGTATAAGAAGTCTCTGGTACGTTGTGAGATGGATCGGGGACTACTTACGCTCAAGGGGATTTTACCACGTTTCTAGGATTGGGGTGATAAGAGGATTTTATCCCTTATTAGCTGCTTTAGTGGAAAGGTGGAGGCCAAAAACTCATACCTTTGTATTGCCGGTGGATGAGGCTACTGTGACACTAGAAGATATCGCTCATATATTTGACCTATCCATTGATGGAGAGCCTGTGAGCGGCTGGACAGATAGTAGTAGTGACTTTCTATAGAGCCAGAGCATCGCGATATTCGGTCGTGAACCGGTTGTCAGTAGTTCTTTGAAATCTTATAAAAAGTTGGGTTGGGTTCGCCGCATCAGAGACACAGAGCCATTGGACACTAAGGAGTCTATTAAGAGATACATCAGATGTCAGATTTTTTGTTTGTTGGGTTCGACCCTATTCACGGATAAGTCGACCCGCATATGCCCACACGAATATCTGGGCATATGCGGATAAGTCGACCGTATTCGTGTGGGCATATGCGGTCGACTTATCCGTGAATAGGGGTCGACCGTATTCGTGTGGGCATATGCGGTCGACTTATCCGTGAATAGGGTCGAACCTAACAAAAAAAAATCTGAAATATGACTTATCTCTTGATAGACTTCTTAATGCCCAACCCAACGCAACTTTATATAAGATTTTTAAAGAACTACTGACAACCGGTTCGCGATCGAATATCGCGATGCTCTGGCTCTGTAGGAAGTCGCTACTACTATCTGTCCAGTTGCTCATAGGCTCTTCATCAATGGGTATGCCAAATATATGAGCGACATCTTCTAGTGTCACAGTAACCTCACCCACAGGCAATACAAAGGTATGAGTTTTTGGCCTCTACCTTTCCACTAGAGCGGCTAATAAAGGATAAAATCTTCATCCTAGAAACGTGGTAGAATCCCGTTGAGCGTAAGTAATTTTTGACCATCGAATTCCATATCCGCGACGAATCCAGTTTATGAACCATCAGAATCCTGTTAGATTGGTTCAACAAAAATATATTTATTCACTAAATATTAGTTTAAATAAATAAAAATTAATACAAATAAATATTTATAATACTAATTTACATCAATATAAATATTGTTATTTCTAATCATAAATAAAAAATATTTATTTATTTAAATATTATAAATAAATAGTTATATTTATTTTTGAGAATAAATAAATATAAATAATTTTTACTTGTTAAAACTTTGTAATTATTACCGAGTCTCTAATTTCTTACCCTTTACCTTTTAATATTGCATAGGTTCATCACTCCTCTCTCCCCGGCCCAAGGTATCTTCTGCACGGATTTGGGGAAAATATTATCAGCATGTTATATATTTAATTTGTATTTAGCAGCTTAATTACTTTTTATTATTCAGGCCATTATAACAAAACATTAAAAAAAAGTATATATTCACATTTATATAAAATAAAATATGATTATATTAGATAAATAAAAATATTATTTGAAAATATTAATAAAATACAAACATAAAAATTATAATACTAAAATAATAACAATACTATATTTTCACATGATACTAACAATAACAAAAAATTAAAACAATTTAAATACATAAAAAATAAAATTTATCAACTTATATATATTGAATGATCCAAATAATTGATAATATATTCTTCGCATGCCGTATAATTACGTACTATTTTTTTAAATAAATACACACTAATAATTTTTTTTGGTATATTTACTCTCTTTTTTTTTTTTCAACACACTAAGCTCTTCTTTTTCTTCCTCACTTCATTTCTTCTCTCTTTTAACACAGAAAGCTCGCTACACAGAATGCATGAAATGGGTATTGAGGGGCTCAATTTATAGAGAGCTTCAGCTGCGTTCGCTGCTTACCGAGGTGGAGGAGCTGTCCCTTGCATGCAGACAGACTCCAACACGCCCACTCCGTGTTGCTGCAGCTCCTTGGCAAGGCGCGGGAACATCTGCAACGCCTGCTTGATTCGCAGGCAACACGCCCAGCGCGTGTTGCCAGCGAGCTTCTACGCCCACCGCGTGTTGCCAGCAAGCTTCCACGCCCACCGCGTGTTGCCAGCGAGCTTCCACGCCTGCTAGCTCGCCACATCACCATGCCCACCGCGTGTTGCCGAGAACTGCCACGCCGCTGACGGATCCTGTCACCACGCCCCTCGCGTGTTGAACCTGAATTCACAAAGCGGCAAAGCACCTCCTTCCCCAATATTGAGCAAAAACACCAATGTGTATATTCCATATGAAAAATAATTTTTGAAAAAAGGTAAAAATTAAAGGAAGAAAAATTATTGTCGCTATCCGAGTCTGAAAGGATTTTTTTTTTTAACGTCAGTTTGGGGAATGACTTGCAATAGTACCAAAAGTTTGTGGGAAAGCCAATATTACCAGCAATTTTCGGGGTGCTAATTTCTATTTCTGTCTTAGGCTATGGGTAGAGGGAGATTCAAGAAAATATTGAAAGAATTTATCAAAAGTGGTTGAAGTATAAATAAACTCAAGAGATACATGATTTATGACAAAATATAATGATATTGTTTAATTTATGTAATTGAATTACTTAGTGAGATAAGACCTTGTTGTTGTTATTAATTTCTGTCTCCATCTCAGCAGTCCCCTTTCAATATTGTTCTCCTCATTGTTCATCTCCCCATCTTTTTCAACTTCGCTTTTTGATTTTCCCTTCCCTTCCTAAAAGGGTTAGAGTTTCGCTATGAACTATATTGTACGATAATTACATAGTATCATAAGATGCTTCCCCCAACGCATGAAGTAGCAATGTAGCATGTTAAACAACTAATAAATAGATTACTTTTTAATTGCTATACTTTGTCTACATATGTGATTCTATTTGCCATTTCTCACAAATTCTTCAACAAATCACTATTGGCTTTTGTTAGCCTTTTATCAATGTGACAAAATCTTGTAGAAATCATCTCTGTTTCTATGTTAATTTGATCGCCTTAAACAGAGATGGCTTTTAAAATATCTTATAGTTGATCAATCATATCTTATATGGAAGGATACTTAGTAGCCCTAAAGAGTCTAGTACTCTAGTATTAGTATCGAATATTGGAAATGAATTCAAGGCACATCAATTCTTTAATCACTAGGATCAAGATAGATATTATTCGAATTACAGCTCATTAGTATCAATTTTAATGAAGAGAATTTATAAATTCCAGTTCAGTTGTTTACAAGTTTACAGAACATTTATCTTTTGTCTAGGGGATTGGCTATACCTAGACAAAGTTCCAAAATACATACAATTCCTCTCAACACTTTAACTCAACCTTAATCCGTCAGTCACAAAGCCAGCTTTCAAAGCACTCTTCTTTCCAAGCACACAATGTTCACAGATAACAATGGCTAGCCCCAATCCAGCACCAACAGGCATGGGTTGAAGGTAATATCTGCCGTTCAATATTAAGCAGAGCAGCAGTAGTGCCTACAGTTTCTCAGGCTTTTAGTAAGGCGAGTGGTGAGCAAAGCCTGGCAATGTTCCATGATAGTTTAGCGACATTTCTTATGATAACCTTCATGTAAAGAAGCAGCAGTTCTTACAATTGTTCCTGATTTACAATATATAATGATAATGACAGTTAGAATTAACAGAACACATTGGAATCCATATATCTATCAAGTGACAGAAGGAATGCAAATCCTTTTTTTTTTTGAAAGAAAATATCTCAACACACCCTGTGGAGAAAGTTCAGATGAATGCAAATCCTAATTAAAAATAATAATAATAATAATAATAAAATAAATGATGATTTGAATGCAAAACCTAATTAAAATAACAAAAAAAAGTCACATGACTTCAAAAATTTTATCTATGCACATACAGGTATTAGTGCCAAGCATGCAGCTTCAACATTACTAGAGATAAGATGCAACCTCTAAGTAAATATAGATTGCGCAAAACTTAAGATTCCAACTAGATTTCCCCCATAATTTTCATGATTAGATATTTTAACAAGGTTGTGATTAATAAAAGAATAATGAAATCCTACCTGAGTAAGATAATAATTAGCCCAGAGCTTTTTTTACTTTGGTCTGGGGAACATCTTCTGGAGTTGAGAAGAGTGCTGCATAGTAATAAAAGACCAAAGTCATTGCACGGAACTAAATTCCTTTGGTTTGCGTCCCTCCACTGGAAAATGTGTAATCCATGAAAATTTTACATAGCTCCTCTAATACATATTTTAGCCAACATTCCTGGGAAATTATGTTTCTCCATTCCAATTGAAGGTGTTAATGGAATTGAATGGAATCTATTAAATCAAGTAACATCAATTCCATAATTATTTTGTTAATGCAAACAATGGGAGCTCAAGGAAATTTAATGGGCTTCCATTCCACTCCACCCTACCACTAATCCAAATGTAGCCATAGTGCTTTTTATGATAGCATGTAGACTACAGTACCGTGCCAAGAATGAACTATCCTAAATGTTTAAGCAATTAGGTACAAATTCGTCAATGATTTTATGGGTATGTTTGTTTTGAGTTCTAGAAAAGTAATTTTACAACATCAACAAAACCTGAAAACTGATTTTTCTTAAAACCTACTCTCTCTAGCTTTTTCAAGAAAGCTGAAAGCCAATTAGTTTGAAATGGCAATTATTCTTCGTGGTGTTTGTTCATATAGGATAAATAAAAAGCTGCTTGATCATTCTAGCAAAACAGCAATGAAGAGGTGGGGAAACAAGTGACGCCATTGTATTCTACCATGACTTTGCTTGACCTCCCTTATATAGTCTATTTTCCACATAATAGAAACATTTATAAATGCAGATTTGCAAAAGTGACACCCACAACTAGAGTATTATATTCAGCCCAAAATGTGCTTATGCATGCAGCATCTATCAATTGTTGTGGATGAGAGACAAACTCAATTATTTCACTGAATGCAAACAATTATGTATAAGGAGCATCAATATGTACCTGCAGTGTTGAGCCACCACTTGAGAACCACCAACCTACGTTTCATAAAAATAAAGAACCGCTTCCAAGCAAACACGGCTTTCATTTCCAGAACATTTTACTGCAATGCCTAAAGCCAAACATTTACAAAGGGTAATTATCTCGTTTACTCGCCAACCATTGTTGATACAAGTTAAATGCCTCGAACAGTCGCTTCCTCTTGCAGTAAGTACTGAAGAGAATCTGAACTGGAACATGATCATTCAATAAACCTGATTTCAGTATTTTAGCACAAAGCTCTTCTGCCTCTTTTAGGTCACCCCTAATACAAAAGCCCCTAACAAGTTCAGTATAAGTTATTATGTCTGGTTTGCAACCCCTTCGCACCATCTCATCATGCAATTCAAGTGCTAAACCAAGACGCCCTAAACTGCAAGCAGTACCTATCAACAAATTATAAGTAACAATGTCAGGAAAGAGACCTTTAATAATCATCTCCTCCTTCAGAGTACAAGCATCATGGAAATTTCCACACTTGACTTCTGCAAGAATTAAAGAATTATACGTAAACACATTGGGGCAGACACCAAAAGCTAGCATTTGATCCCTTGTAAAAAATGCATTACTACGGTCTCTACATCTTCCGTAAAAGTCAATTATTATGTTCCACATTAAAGGCTTGGTAATGATTGCGTTGCTCAACATGTACGAAAGCAACTCTTTTGCTTTAGCAATGTTTCCAACAAAACAAAGACCACGAATCATAATCTTATATGAAATTTGATCAGGCATAACTCCCATTTTAGACATGACTCCAAGAATATAGCAAGCTTCACCGGTTTTGCCTTCCTTGCATAGAGCATGAATAAGAATATTATAGGTAAAACCATCAGGTTGTAAACCTTTCTTAATCATCTCACATGCATATCCATATGCAAGGCTCGTTTGCTGATTCTTGCAAAATCCATTGATAAGAACATTATAAGCAACCACATCTACATTAGTGCACTTCAGAAGCATCTCATTCCAAAGGCTAAGAGCCTGAATAATTGCACCATTCTTAAAGTAATAATCCAAAAATATAGTAGAGGTAACTAAATTCGGAATATCATTGTGATTATCATGTAATATTTCTTCAAGCATCCTTTTAGCTTCCTTCAAAAGACCCTTCTCGCACAACGCATGAACGAGTATGTTACAAGTAACTCTGTTTGGCTGAATACCAGTATTGGTCATGGTGGAGAACAGATACAAAGCTTTATCTACACTATTAACAATGCAATATGCCTTGATTAAAGTATTATAAGTAGCAGAGTTGGGGTGAGGACCAAATTCTAACATCTCTCTAATAAGCCAATCTGCCTCCTCTGCAAGACCAGTTCTACACAGCCCATTTACTATATGGTTGTGGGTAAACACGTCAAGAATGAGACCCTTCTGCACCATTTTCCTCCGAAGCCACATGGCTGCTCCCAACTTCCCTTCCAAGCACAACGACCTAATGGTAGCTGCATGTTCGGTGTAGTTATAGACAAATGTGCATCCTTGAAGATCTATCTTGGCCAAAGATATATTTTCCCTGGACATTTCATGAAATCCCCAAAAAGTTCATTTGTTTTGGACTCCACACATTTTCTTCTACATATACATAAAAAGACACAAAGCATAAAAACACATATTGCATCCCAATGATTATTTAAGAATATTGTTCCACAAACTTCTGCGACAGACTTCCTTTATAAATAAAGGCATAAAGGAGAAGCATATTTCCATAATGGAACCTAGATATATCTACAATTAGTATTAGAACAACTCCTTTAGAGTTAATTTTATTAGCTTAAAGAAATAATATTCATTTATTTATTTATCATACATACTTCAAATTTTGATGACAACAAAGCTAACCTCATCATCTTTAGTCGCTCTAAACTGTCCTTTAGAATATTATCCAATACATTGAAAACAGCATCTGGGCCCTTCTTGTCACGGAAGCTCTTCTCATTTGAGGAACAATCCTGAGCAATTAGATGGCACTTTTTCCCAATAGCTGATATTAGATATTTGGTAGACGATAAAGCAATATCATCTTCACATCTAGTGCTACACCATATCAAGAAGCACCATAACAACATTACTTGACAAATAATATCTAAGTTTCAAATTGAAAGAGATCATGGTAGATGAGAGAGAGATTGTTAACCTTTAATATATATAACATAAAAATCGATCTTATATTCTATTTTGTATATTTAAAGGTTCAAAGTAGATGGGGCTATTTGTAAGATACATTACACAATGTGTGTTACAATATGAATAAATTTGACAGTACATTATAGTATTAGTATGACAATGCATCTCAGAATTCAGAATATCATTACAGAACAAGAATTATTCAGTGTTAAGATATGAAGTTTACTCAATATCAAAGCCAATATCCACCTTCTAGGGAAGCCAAATGCAACAAATAAGACATTAGGGAAAAATACCAAAAAAAAAGAAAAAACAAAAAACAAAAACAAAAACCTTGTACTTTCATGTAACCCAAAAATTTGGCAACATATTTTTCAAAATTGAATTCTAACCAGGTGGTAAATTGTTCTATACTTCCATTTAGCAAAAAGGACCTTTCAGCTCATGGAAGTAAAGTTGCATGAAACTAAAACTATTTAAAATGTCTACCATTTTTCAAAGGCTCATTGATCTGGCACACAAACGGAAATAGAGAGATCATTAAAAATACCTTACAGAGGGGGCAAGGTTGTTTTCGGAGCCGAAAATGGCTGCAAATGTGTCCGCAATATCTCGCCTGATTGACTCAATGGTGCGGTTCAAGTATCTTATGAATGCAATGTGAGTCGATGTCAAATGTGGTTCTCCACAAGCAACAAATTGCTGAAATGACACAACCATCAACAAATAAATTAAATACCAACAGAGCCAAATATCTACCAAAAAATAAAAAAAAATAAAAAAATGCACTCACCGCCATTCAGCTGAGATCTCTATTAAAAATAAAAAAACCTGCAACTGAATTAAATTCCCCATTTCGGAATCAGCATGAGAATTCAAATATGATAAAACTATGAAATGAAAATCAGACTAACATAAGTGTGATTTGGTAACGAAATTGAGATGTAAATTGAAAATTGCACTACACACCTTTCATCAACAACGCGCGCAACTTCAGCAAACGCTCCACTCAAGTGGAGAAAACAGCGCACTCGCAGCAGATTAAGAGAACGAGAGACGAGGCTGCGGCGGCGAGCCGGAGACTCGCAGGCAATGGCGGCGGACCTGCAGCTGGCGAACAAACAGAGAAGAGATGAATCGGAATACTCTGTCTACGCTAGGGTTTCTGCATTTCTGGCTTACTCTTTTTTCTTTTTATGAATTATATATTTTAAAATATTTTAAAAAATAATTGTGTGCTAAATTTCTCTTATATTTCTGTTATATATAGTGGAAGTAGATAATAGATTGTACATAAGAAAATATTAAAATATAAAAATATGTTGTAATATTTACAAATACATAATTATATTAGTCACCAAAAAAAAAATACATAATTATTAAATTTCGGATAAATTTATAGATAAAAAATAAACAATTCATAGTATGTATCCAACTGAATTTATAAATAATATATAAATTCTTAAAAACATTTATGTGATGCTCACATTGGCACTTGTGAAAAAATACGTTCAGAAAAATTGCAAAATTTATTCTTAAAGTTACAATATCTTTCCAATTATCCATCCCATTTTGTTAAGAACTATAAGTTTATATGCTGTATAATTTCTTAGTGAGTACTTTAAATATCATTGAAAATTTTTTTAAGAAATTAGAAAAATTTATTAACACATTGCAAACATTTTGAGAATATGACATAGTATCAAAATTTTTAGAATCCAATACTTATTGATGAGCCAGAGTTTATGTCCGCAAATAAGTGATTGTAACTACTATTTCTTCCCATCTATAACGGCAATGAGTTTGGAAGATGGGTTAGAAAAGAGAGGGAAAAAAAAGTTGTGTAATCAATGTTTTTTAGTTGTTTCAAATTTATTTGGAATATTTCTGGTAGGTGAAAACTTAGGTGAAGTCGATTTCACGTGAAGTTGATACCTGAAAGCTGTTAGATGATTTGACTGATTTGACTAAATTTTCATCTAACGGCTCTCAGATATCAACTTCACGTGAAATCGACTGCACCTGAATTTCTACCTTTATATTAGATCAGTTTTAAAACTTCATTCCTCCAATTAGTGATTAGGTTGCACAAAATATGAATTCTATCTATCTATAAGCCACATCAACACGCCAGAATAAACCACAAAGAGTAACATGAGATGTTGCTAAATTAATTGGAGAAGAAACATTAAGACAAAAATTTCTTGCACTAATTACTTGTTCAAGTAACCTATAATACATGTCAAGAAGGATGAAATAAAATGTGAATGCAGAGTGCCCAACATGGGAGGTGAACAATACCAATGTAAAGGTAAGTAGCACTATTCCATGCCCAAAGTGATTCCATCCAGTTCCAATAGTCACTAATATTATAACCACCAGAAGAGTCAAATGCACTTTTCAGTAACAAAAATGCACAAGGAGGAAATGCAATGAACCCTAAAGCCAGATTGCATGTGGCCAATAACAAAGTTCTCATGCTCCTAGCTTGAATATCCAGCATCAATGGTCGAGCCATCAAACAAAACGGGACGATAAGTAAAGCCCCTATTTCTGCCGTGGCAAAGTTAATGACCGACATGAGAGACAAACCGATGAAAATAGCTGATAAAGTTACTGACTTTAAGTTAGCCCATTCTCTTTTCTCGGCTTCTGAAGGAACAGCTACAGAAGTTGGATAACCCAACATTGAGAACAAAATTACGAGGCTAAGAACTGCAAACGAACCCCATACTGTTAAGTTATTTGTTGGGGTGAGACCGGGAATTCGACACAGGAAATATGGTAGTAACGAAACAGCAACACCCCATAGATGAATGACAAAAACCTTCTTGGCAGAGTTTATCCATTTCCAGGATTCGAGGCTGAAATCTACTTCGGAGGCAACTGGGGCTTGGGGAGTGGCTTTACTGGAAAACATGTATAGCGAAGCTGCAACTATTGGAAGGGGTGCACCAAGTAATGCAAATGGAATCATGTAAACTCCAACTGACACGAACTTACTAGGAGATGTCAAGAGGTACAGAAAGAATGACTGATGAAACTTCTCCAGAAGGTTGTTTATGGAACGTACAACCCCTTCGATCAACCTGTAACAAGTACAAAACACTTTCCTTACAGTTCTTCAAACAAAAGGAGAAAGATCTTCTGACAAATACATGTTTTAATACAAAGTACATATGCAAAAGGCTGATGATATTTTTTAAATTATCTTGCCTCCCTCATCAGCAAAAGAAACAAAATGTATGCAATATCACTCGTCACCACCCAATTGAATTCACCAAGAGAAATATTTCAAGAATATTCTTTATCCAATAATTTAGAATCTTCAACTTTCTTAGTACCAGTAGACATAATTTCACTTTAATTATTGATACTATTGACACCAAACTAAGACCTCAAAGAAACCACCTAAAGTTTTCTAAGTTTTTTAAAGTATTCATATAATGATTTGTTGATATTAAATGGCAAACACGACGGCAGTTAAAGATGGACAACACAAAATAATTAAGAATATGAAATGAGTTAACATTAAGAATAATGGTCAACTGTTTATTCCAATTCCAATATTATAATATTACATATAGAGTCAACGACATAGCATACGAATGACACGTACCTTCCACCACGGAAAATAAAGTCAATATGCCTGTTCATTTTAGTAGGAGAAACTTTTGGTGAAATTTCCACGGTAATTGCATCAACTTGATAATCACGGAAGGCACCATGTGGACCAGTGGGAACACCCAAACCCTAAGGAATAATGCAGATAGAAAGAATATTTATTACCAGATGACATGGAGTAAAGATAATAGACACATTCTCTTGAATGGAAAAAGTAAAACACCTGGTAATACATTGAGCTTGCTAGTGTAGCAGTGCCCTCCACATATTCATTAGCAGGAATACCAAATTTCCACTGAGGATTTAGGCGTCTAGCATATTGTCCTATGCATTCCCAAAAAACACCTAAAGTATTGAGCCACTTAGAGCCAAGTAGAGACCACATCTTGCTCACTTTTATCCGCAAATGTTGTTTATGTACAGCTAGGTAGTTTACGATATTTATTAGGTCAAGGTTTGGCATCTGCCCGTTGGAAGCCTCAGCATAAATATTAAGACTGTCGTCAAAATGGTTACCATCCTCTGCAATTTTAACTACAAGGGCAGCAGCTATTGTTCCAGCACGTCTAAAACCACTGTATAAATTCCCCTCAATAGTGCTGCTCTCATTACATGTTTCACTATTAACTACAACTCTATGGAATTGTGGAGCCTGATATTCTCTCAGCCACGCAGAAACTGAAGAATATTCCCCATATTGTGAATCAGCTACAAGCCATATGATATCCTTTGCCAGCCAAGTGACCCGTGACAGCAATGAGAACACTGAGTATGCAACACCCAAGGACAAAGCCTCCCCCAAAACTACTTTCTTTGGGTTGTAAGGTGTAACTAAGACAATAGCTTCCTTGCCATCCCCGCGTGGTGCTCTAATGATTCCAACAGTGTTTATCCCAATTGATGCACAGCTTATATTTTTCGAGATTATACTGGAATCAGGACTGGTAAAGAAATGTAATGGATGGAACTGATTCAACTGAGGATAGAAATTGTGATAGGTAACTTCAGCATCCAAGCCTAACATATATTGTGCAATAAGTTTTCGGCTTTCACTGCATATAACAGAGTGAAACATTTCATTTATTTCTTACAAAATTGCATGAGGGGAAGATGAAACTAAAGCAACTACCATGACCAATGACAATGAAGGAGGGCAATGTGAAATTTTGATCCTTATAAAGTGACTGAATTATGTTCCTGAATGGTGCATCAAGTATTGGTTTCAAACCGATATATCCCTTATGCAGTAGAGTTTAATACCTTCAACATGGAGCTGTCTCTTAAAAACTGTCTTTAGTTGAATGACTAGTCAGTGATACATGGTGTCATCATCTACTGTATATAATGGGACTGGGAGATTTTTGGCGTCCGACTATTTTTCCCTAAAATACCTTCAACTTATATATGTTTTTGCTATTTTAAGAGTTGAACTCAAGATTTGTTAGAGGTTAAAGTACTTACTATCTTGACTAATCTCAAATTTGTTACTACTACACACACTTAATAAATAAAATAGTAAATTAATAGGCAATGGTGTATAATAAATTAATAACAATAATATATTTCAGCTTTGCAGCAATTTTGATTTGTAACTAAATGAAAGATGTCATAATATATGTGATAACTATTGCAATGGTAGTATAACATTGAAAAAATTGGAAGATGAGAATGTTCTAACTTGGATCTAAAATTCTAAATCTTATTTCTGTGAACGGGAAAGAGCTTATGAACAAAAAGTTGCCACAAACAAAAATTAGCAATTTTTTCTTTCCGCATTATCACAAATCTACTTAGCTCAGATAAATCAGTTCAATATATCATGTTTGCAAGTGGGAACACCGGTTTTCTAATTTTTCACAGCCAATGACTGTGAAGTTTGGCAGAACATGCACAATTTACAAATTCGCAAACTACTAGCCACATGAAGAAAAATTAGCTTACATGGGTGATCCATTGGATCTAAGCTTCAAATCAGTTAAGTCCTTGACCAACTTGTTTGCCTCAGCGACATCATGGCTAGATAGCATGTTGGTTGCGGAACCTGCTTCAGCCAAAATAGGTAACACAGCAAAAGTCCACACAAGTTTTGATAATTTGAAAAAAAAAAAAGGGGTTAAGTGTCCACTAAAAATAGCTAGTAGTAGTGGCAGTTATTTGGAGAAGGGAGTAAAGCACAAAATCAAATATATTAATAACTAATACTATATATTATACTGCAATTTGCAGAACCTGGCATGAGGGCATTCTCGGAAATGTAGGTGTTCTTGGCAAGAACAGGGA
The DNA here is from genome assembly GCF_000817695.3 of Arachis duranensis. Lineage (NCBI taxonomy): Eukaryota > Viridiplantae > Streptophyta > Magnoliopsida > Fabales > Fabaceae > Arachis > Arachis duranensis. The sequence goes on from NC_029781.3 coordinate 103,701,330, forward strand.
GGAGCAGAAGAGCAACAATCCCAGCAATGAAGCAAATAACACTGCAAACAGAAAAGTTGGAAGCTTTATTGAAACCCCATTTCAGATCACGCTTGAGAGTTTGGTGGGCACAACAATT
>NC_029781.3:103701499-103701755 GCF_000817695.3 Arachis duranensis
GACGATGGTGCTGTGAGTGATGATTTGGATGGCTAAGTAGATGAGTATGCGTGGTCTGGGCTTGTTGGAGTTGTTATGGGTTTTAGCTTCGGCCATGGCTGCTTTTCCCGACAGCGAGATCTCCGATGAATCCAATCTTATCGCCACTCCATGTCAAGAAGAAGAAGAAGGATGCAACCAAGAGTTGGAAATAGAACACAGAAGAAAAATCCTATATTAATATCTTAGGGTGTATTTTTTTTTTTTTTTGGACAGG
>NC_029781.3:103701832-103705754 GCF_000817695.3 Arachis duranensis
CACCTTGATAATATACTTCTCACAGATATTCTTTAGTTTGGAATCCAATAAAAATGTAATTTTTAATTTTTAAGAGAATTTTAATTCTTATATTCATAGTCAAACTAAATCAAACGGAAAAAAAGATTTGATTTATAATTTCATTATTATTAAATATTAAAATGTTAAAATTATCTTTAGATAAAAAAAGATAAATAAAGAAACTACAATAATAAAATAATAAAGAATACAAAATTTATTTCATTCATATAATTAAATAATTGATTGTTTTAAATTATAAATTTAAATCTAAAATAAAATTAAAATTCACTTTTTAACGGAAATAGAAATTATTTCTCCACTTTAATATTTTCTAAACACACTCTAACTATTGATTCACTAATTTAATTGATTCGATCGAAATAAGTGAATTATAATAAAATAATAGATAAACTACTAAAAATGTATTTGAATTTTGTTATTGATAAAGATATCTTCAAATAATTTAAAATTTAACAAAAATATCTAAAAAAATATTTTTATTTGTAAGTAACAAATAATTTTTGTATTTGACAAACCACTTATGCATTTGATCCAAAATTTTATAGAAATATTTAGATAACTAAAAATACACATAAAAACTGGATAAAAAATTAAAGACTCAAAGGTCCTTTTTTTTCTAGACAGAGATTACCTTATTTTTCGTAAAAATAAACCAGGGTTGTGTTGGATGTTTAAACTAAACTTTACTATGCATTTGTAATCAAGAGGAATAGTTCTATTATGAAATTTTGACTATATATTTACACTTGGAACAATTAGAGTTTATTTGGAATGTTTGGAATTAGAATTTATTCAAGAGTTAATTTTTTTTTTGTTTTGGAACAACTAAAAATGAATAATTTAAATTTCTTTGAGAATTCCAATTATCATTTTTCTTTCATTTATAAATCAGACTAAAAGAGGTTTAATTTCCAAATCAACTCTCAAACTCTTTAAATTTGAATTCTATTCTACCAAGCTTTTTAATGAGATTTTAAGGTCAAAGAAGATGCCTGATGAGTGGAGAAAGAGTACCTTGGTACCTATCTACAAGAATAAGGGGGATATACAAAGTTGCGAAAACTATAGAGGGATTAAGCTTATGAGTTATACTATGAAGTTATGGGAAAGGGTGATAGAACGGAGGTTGAGAAAAGAGACACAAGTAACAGAGAACCAATTTGGATTTATGTTAGGCAGATCTACCACTGAAGCGATATACCTATTAAGAAGGATGATGGAGAGGTATCGTAGTAATAAAAGGGATCTACACATGGTGTTTATTGATTTGGAAAAAGCGTATGATAGGGTACCAAGGGAGGTCTTATGAAAGGTTTTAGAAAAGAGGAGAGTAAGGATCGCATATATTCGGGCAATTAAAGACATGTATGATGGGGCCACAACTAGTGTGAAGACTCAAGGTGGTGTGACAAAGGAATTTCCTATTGGTATAGGATTACACCAGGGATCATCCTTAAATCCATACCTTTTCACATTAGTCTTGAAAGTACTCACAGAGCACATCCAAGAGCCTGTGCCATGGTGCATGCTTTTTGCTGATGATATCGTCCTTATGGGAGAGTCAAGGGAAAACCTAAATAAGAAGTTGGAGTTATGGAGAGAAGCTCTAGAAGTGTATGGTCTGCGCATAAGCCGTAGTAAAACGGAATATATGGAATGTAAGTTCAGTCTGAGAAGGGAAAACTCTAATATAGAGGTGAAAATTGGAGAGAACATCCTACGAAAAGTTAAAAGTTTTAAGTATCTTGGGTGCATCATACAGGATAATGGAGAGATTGAACATGATGTAAATCATAGGATCCAAGCAGGTTGGTCAAAATGGCGGAGTGTATCTGGTTTTATATGCGACAAAAAGTGCCTTTAAAACTTAAAGGTAAATTCTATCGCACCGCTATAAGACCAGCTATGTTGTATGGTACGGAGTGTTGGACGGCTAAAGGGGAGCACGAACATAAGCTGAGTGTGGTCAAACGAAATCTACATGTAAACGGTCTCTCTGTAGACATGATACATGACAGAGCACAATGGCGTCGTTTGATTCATGTAGCCGACCCCACTTAGTGGGACAAGACTTTGTTATTGTTGTTGTTGTTCAAATTATAGAATTGAATTTTAAATAAATAAATTCTTTTCTTAAAAAAAATAAAATTATTTTCTCATGTTAAATGGTTTTTAGACAAGCTCTTAATATAATCGTCAATGGCGATATCAACTATTAATCCATGCCTATTATTTTAGCAAATCATTAAAATTTACACAATTTCAGGTTTAAGATTTCAGCTTTGGGCAACAGACTCCAAACATACGCAAGAAGTGAAACAAACACCGGTGTGCAACTTACAATGTTACCATTCTCAACATTTCAAAGACATCATTATATCCTTTTCTGCAAGGATGGATTGAATCATCTATTTGAATCATCTCTTATGTTATTTTTTTTCTCTTTTACAATGATCATTAGACTTGCTTAATATTTGAGTACTATTAATACTATGACCTTATTATTATTTGCCTTAATTGCGTATATTGTTAATTTATTACTGAGCTCTTTTATTGTTATATACTTTTCTTTTCGTATTTTTCAAAATACAGTTCATATCATATGGTTTATCGAGCTATCTAGCTACACTTAAACTCTATAATCCTCTATAATTTAGTCTACAATTTCTGGCTGGATTTCAAAAGCAAAATTTTGTTTATCCTAACTGAATTAAAAAAAAAAAGCAATACAAAAGTAATAAAAATAACTCGGATGCATAAGAACTTTGATCTATCATTGTAACCACTTCAATATAAATACTTTGTATACTTTTTAAAACCGACTTACATGCCCTAAAAAATCACTTCCGCTTCCTTCTATCCATTGAAGGATTCCTCATGTCATTTTTTGCAGGACCAGATCCAGGGGGCATACCATATGGCATTGGAGAAGGGGCTTGAGAAGATGAACCTGTCACTGGAACATTTGTGGCAGGTACTGGTGGCAATGCAGGCACAGGTGGCTGAGCCGGAGTTGAAGCTGCAGGAGGCGCAGTTGTGGCAGTAGGTTCAGGAAGTGATCTAGGCAAAATGTGCTTTAGCCGATTGTTCCTGTAGTTCTTCCAGAAGTAGAATTGTTGTCTATGTGCCAGCTCCTAAAATACATGATACAAACAGATTACAGAATTTGAAAAAAGCATTATTTATTTCGAATACAACAATTTTTGCAATGCAAATCATTTGGCTTGGTTCTTGGTAGTTCATAGTAAACCAACTACACTAATAGTCTATTAGAGACGTACCATAAATATAGCAGAGTGAGAATAAAACCTATCATGTCAATACCAAATTACCTATCATCTCATGATCACACTACCAACAAAGAGATACAAATTAAATACCCCAGAAAAAGACGGATAGAGTCAGGTTGATTGCCAAAAAGGACACCTCAATTTTCGTCTAATTTTATTATATGCACTCAAATTATCTTAGCTGTCTTAGCAACATTAATGTGATCTATAAAAGGAATACATGGTAATGGTGTAATATAGGCGAATGCATGATTAAATAGCAAGGTAGAATATAAAATGTTGCTTCTTTACCTTATTGTTAGGGTGTGCCATTGCATTGCGAAAATTTGCATTCTGTAGAAGCTCAAGAAAATAGAGGCAATGAGGATACCTAACATTTGTAAAAAGAGAGTAACCATCAGGAAAACAACCTAGCTTTGATTCAAGGTTTTGAATAGACATGCAAAATAAGCAGATGGCAAAACACATATTAATGGATGCTAGAACCAATTCAAGTTCTTTGCCTTGACATTGAAAATTGATATTATGCATTCGGAGATTAAAATTCTCAGTTCTTACTCCCTGACTGAGATAATTGCTTTTTAGTGAAA
>NC_029781.3:103705770-103707251 GCF_000817695.3 Arachis duranensis
TTGAAAATAATACTTACATAATAAATTTAATATACTCAGGGCGCTGCCAATATTGAAGATACTTTAAGTATCCAATGAAAGCTTCATCCTCAAAATACCGATTTTGAGCCAAATCTGTTAAAAATAGTAGTTATAAGAATAAGACTAAACAACATTATATAGGTGGCTAACACAAACAAGCAAATCCCAAGCATGCTTTATTTATTTATTTAGAAACAGCAATATCATTACTACAAAAGAAAGAAATTACTAAAAACATCTGTTGTGCAAGCTACCCAATCCCAAATTTGTCAAAGAAATCCCCCATTATAAAAGCCAATGTCCTAAAGTTTATGCCAAGACAGATATTATCAAGAAACCCGCTTAAAAGATGATAAAGCATGCCAATTACTTGCAATATCCTTTTTCCAGAATTTATTCCTAGTTTCCAATCAAACCGTTTGAAATACATGAAATCTAACAGATTATCAAAGTAGTTCATACTCTCAAATCATAAAAAGTCAAACGAAAATCATACAGTGAATATAGGTGGGGTTAGCAAGGCATTGAACAAATTCCAACTCAAGCAAAAATCGTTGCCGTCCATCATCTGGATCTTTGTATGTACTCTTTGGCCTGAATAAAATGCAACGACCATTAGCCATCCCACCCAACCCATAATTGCCCCCTTTTATGCAAAATAAATAAATAAATAAATAAAAGAGAAATTTCATGGAAGATGAAGAGAAGAACGCCTTATCATAAAAGCACAACACAAAACAGAGAACAAATATAGAATACTTTAATGAAGCAATGTCACCCAATCCCTTGGCACATCTATTAAGAAAAACCCCTTAAAGCTCACATACAAAGAAATGAAAACAAAGAGGAAATTTTGCTTACGCTGATTGATCAGTACCACCTGAGTTCCCACTTTCTGTTTTGGAGGCCATGAAACACTCAACTACAAGAACAAATGAAACAGTGCTTCAAAGGGAATGAACAAATTGGAAATATTAATTACAAAAATGGAACTGCTTGTTACTATATGATCTGGCTCATCTTTAAATCATTGTTGTTAGGAAAAGATTCCTTTCCTAAGATCATTCATAAATAACGGTTACTATTCCTTTAGTAGGCATATTGAATTTTCAATTCCAGAAATTCTATTCCCATGAATAGAATATGTCTGGGAATGAAAGATTCTTGTGCTTGGTACACACTGATATTCAATTTTAACACTTCCAATTTGTGAATCAGAATTTTAAACTCTAAAATTTATACAACAAGAGCAACACCAAAGCTCAATTTTCACATTCTTCCTTGCAAAGATCAAGCAATTGAAAATTTCTAAAACAAAAACAATTACTCATGGAAATTAGAGGGAAAAAAAGTAAAAACCCGCATCAAGAATGAACACTGCAAAACTCAGGCTAGAATATACAAAAATAGAGAGAGAGAGAGAGAGAGAGAGAGAGAGAGAGCTAACTGCGACGGAGCAA
>NC_029781.3:103707266-103719286 GCF_000817695.3 Arachis duranensis
TCGAAGACTCGGACGAACGGCGCGACGGTGACGGAGGCGGCACGGCGAACGGTGGTTGCAGTAGTAGCGTCTCCGGGAACAGAAGAACAGAGAGAGAGAGTGATGAGTGAAGGGTCTGTTTAGGGTTTGAAACTTTGAATTGATAATTAATTTTGAGAAAAGCCAAGGGACGTATATGTCTTTTCAAATCTTTAAGGATTTTTTTTGTTCTCTACAATGAACTGCTCATCTTTAAGAATTTAAATGTGTGCGGTACAAAAAATTAGACACTCATTTATTTGTTTGTCGTTAATTTAGTTTATAGTAAAGGGTAACATAGTAATTTTACTTATGGTGGTTATGATGATTCAGCCTAAGCAAACGAAGCATAGCAAACACTTTCATTAATTCAAAGAAAGTAAGAAACAAACGTAGCAAACACAAACACGAGAGTGTGAGGCAATGGCTACTCCAAGTGCATGGTGGGACAACTGGGTTGAAGAGGCACTTGCAACCCTCGACTCCCTCAACGTCCTTCGATCTCTAAGACCCATTTGCTTACGGAAGGGGAATCACCGAATGATTCCCTTTGAAGCTGAGCTTCAAAACGTGCCAGACCCTCCAAAGTTTAGGGAAGACAGAGGTGCATTCGAGGTGTTCGATGAAATGCAGCAATGGGACAGGGCCTCTGTGGAGGTGGAGATTGGAGAAGCCACGTTCCTCAGATGGATGCATGACACTCCAAGTTCTGGTACCCTTCAAAATGTTTTTACTCTTTTAACTGTTATGCATGTTTTAATTTCTTCTTATATTAGAGCTTCATTATCGTCATATGCATGAATACGATTTACCCTTCATTGGAATTATTGATGTTAAGGTTGCATCTTTTTTTTGGTTTTAGGTGATGAGATTGGTTATAACACAGCTGATGGTGATGATGGATTTGGGGTATACAATGACAAGTTTAAAAAGTTAATTTTGTTTTCTGGAAATGACTATCTTGGTTTGAGTTCCCATCCGGCTATTGGAAGGGCTGCCGCAAAGGTGTCATTTTGAATTTAGAAGGATCTTGTATCTTTTATTTTTCAGAACTTCATTGTATAGGTTTTTGTGTCGTCACTTTTCTTTCTTCAAAGCTCATTGCCGTAGTGATCTTTGATCTAAATCAGGCAGCACAAGAACATGGAATGGGACCAAGGGGTTCTGCCCTTATTTGTGGATATACCAATTATCATAGGCTGCTTGAGTCAAGCTTGGCAGATATGAAGAAGAAAGAGGTTAGGACTGTCTCGCAAGGATTCCTTTTGAATATGTTTTGCTTATTACTTAGCTCTGCCTTGTTGCCCAATTTAAGAAAATAATAATGCTAAGTAGAATTTGATGCAAAATTTGTTTATTTATTTTGTTCAACATTGAGAATTACTCCTCTTTAGTAAAGGCTATGGAGAAAGACGTTGCTTGAAGTCATATATTTAATTGAGGCAGTAAATAATAAATAAGTTGAATACATAGATTGTGTTAGTGCCACTACAAAGACTGGCAATTAATCTATTTTCAGGGAAGCAATACTAAGCATATGCCTCCTAAAGTTGAAATAAAATTATTTAACTTTTGGTTTGTCGCAATTTCAATTAACTACGAATATGCCATCAATGGTCATGTTTGAATCTAACCATTATTTCCTACACTTTAATACTAGGGAAGTTAGTTGTATATTATCTATGCACATTGTGATAATAAGGAACATATTATGAGGTTGGCCACTTCTTAGGTCTGGACAATAAGTCAACTGCTAACCCATTTTTGGTTTAACCTCCATGCTATAGGATTGCCTTCTTTGTCCCACAGGGTTTGCTGCCAATATGGCCTTGATGACAACAATAGGAAGTATTGGTTCTTTCTTAGCTGGAAAAAATGTGACTGCCGAGGATGAAAAGATTGCCGTCTTTTCCGATGCACTAAACCATGCATCAATAATTGATGGGCTTCATCTTGCTCAGCGGCAAAAAAGTGTAAAGGTGTTCATATATAGGCATTGTGATATGTCCCACCTCAATATGCTCTTGTATGTTTTACTTTTCCTGTAGTTTACATAGTCTTAAGTGGATTCTCTTTTTCCCTTCAGGTGTAGGTTATCAATATCCTGACTTTGTTCTGACTTCTATGATTTTAACAGAACACATTGTAGAATGAGAAGAAAAGTTGTTGTAACTGACAGGTTAGTCATTTTGCTCTGTTACTTGCAAAAGGGAACTGTAGAAATAAATGGTCATGGTTTAAAATTGCTGTTGTTTATACATAAATATTTCTTTCTTATAGCCTAACAATATTTGTTACTGATGTTCATATACCTTCTTAAACAAGGATGGTAAATAGGTGAAGTTAGGGGATTTAATTGTAGACCCTTGTGATCCAAATTTGTTTGAACTGTAAATAAACTATAGTTGAATTCAAAATATTTGAAACAAAGAAATGGCCAGTTCACAGTTCAACCTGGTCTATTACATAGCTCAGTCTTATTTTTAACTCACAGCCAGTACTTCTGTAGAAATAAGATTTCCATGTCATTCATGGCTCATCCAATTCTTTGCAGCTTGTTCAGCATGGATGGTGACTACACACCGCTAGTGGAGCTTGCAGACCTTCGCAAAAAGCATGGATTTTTGTTAGTCATTGATGATGTAAGACCTCTTAATCTGTTTCAGTTTTAGCAAATGTCTAGGCCAAAAAGAAGATGGCTTCTATCGGGTACATAGTCTAGCTCAACTACAAGCTATTAAAACTCCAATTTCTGTGTATATTCAGGCTCATGGAACATTTGTTTGTGGCAAAAATGGCGGTGGCGTTGCTGAGGAATTTGGCTGTGAAAAGGATGTGGACATATGCGTTGGTACTCTAAGTAAAGCTGCGGGTTGTCATGGAGGATTTATAGCATGCAGGTATTTATACTGTTGCCCTTTTAAAAGGAATGAAGATTGGATTCATTTTATTTTGGGGTTCATCCACACCGTATACGTATACAGAGTTACGTTTCATGAATAGTTCACAAATGACTAGTGCTACTCTTATGACTTCTTATAGTAAAAGGTGGAAACTGCTAATACAATCACGGGGTCGTTCTTTTATATTTTCAACCGCTACACCAGTTCCTGTTGCAGCTGCTGCACATGGTGAGCTCCTATCTTGCATGGATTGATATACTCAAGCACGTAATGCATTTGTTATTACCTGTTAGTTACTATTTCCAATTACATGTTGATATCCGGTGTGCTCTTATGATAGATTTGTTATCTATCATTCTCACTTTTAACTATTGTCATTGTAATGGCTCATATCCATCAGCGAAAGCCAAGTCCAATTTTAACTTTGAAAGAAAGCTGTTGAAGTTCTTCATGTTCTGAACAGTGCTTTTATATATCTCTAGAAGAGTAAACCATTACTTTCACCCTTGAAAAATTAGTTTGTGAACAAATTGATTGGTTATTAGAAGATTGTTTGGTTCAACTTAACAAACCCACCCAATGAGTCGATTTGTCGGCAAACTAATATTACGAAGGTAAAAACGACGAATTATTCAAGAGTCAAGACTAAATTGAAACATTTATAATCCTTCAAGTATCACGGGATAATTATCATATAGTTCTGCAGAGTGATTCTATTTGAATGATTCTTCTGCATTCATAATATTGCTCAACTGCAGATCAATTTTAATTTGAGAGGAAAGAAAATGGTTGTGGATATTGGAAATACAAGTGTGTCATAGGGTTTGCAATTTTATTCTGATGCAAAGGAAGAACTGCTTGGCATCCCCACAATTTTCAAAGTGATCATTGCCGTACACCTCTTTCCAAATATTCATCCAAAGATTAAATTTAAGCATTATCATTTCTTTTGCTCATGTTTAGCTAACATTGCCTTGTAATGACTATTAATTCCTTGAAATCAACATGCAATTTACCAGCTGCGGTTGTGGTTGCAAAACATGAGGCATGGCGCCGAAAGGCTATATGGAACAGGGTGAAAGACTTTCATTTGCTGACAGGAATCCCAGTTACAAGTCCCATTATATCGCTAATTGTAGGAAGCGAAGACAAAGCACTACAAGCAAGCCGGTAAGGTTTTTTATGTCGGTGCCCACTGCTCACTGTCTATTCAATAAGCTAAGCATTTTCAATCATTGTGGAGCAGGTATTTGTTGCAATCTGGATTCCATGTCACTGCTATCAGACCACCAACTGTGCCTCCTAACTCATGCAGGTTTGATATCCTCATTATTTATCTCAACTACAATTTGTGTTTGGAGTTGCAAGTTAATTATTTATTTTTAACACCTTTGGAGTTACAAATTATTATAATTGGTTTGGTTTACAATTTGGAGTTGTTAAAAAAGAGAAAAGAGAAGGAAAAACTGAATTGATTTCTCAAATCTCATGAATATTTGTTCGTTTTCTTTATTTAGTTATATCATTTAACACACAAATCTCCAAACAAAATATTTGATTTATAAAGACTAAACCACTAAAACCCAAAAAGACCTCTGAAAAATGAAAGTCCCCCACGGCTCTCTTCAATTATGAACGTTTGACAAGATGGTCCAATCATGAACGCATCTCCATTATCGCTACCTTTACGGATGGACTATTTTATCAAACGTACATAACAGGACTTTTGGTGCTATGAGAGACTTTGTTCTTTCAGGTCTTCTTTGTCGACACCAAAATTTTCCAGAATGCTTCATTTTTATTTGATTCAAAACTTGCTCATAGTTAAAACAGAACTAATTGGATGCTGTCCAAATCTCTATTATTTAGGCTAAGGGTAGCTCTGAGCGCAGTGCATACAAGAGAAGATCTGGAAAACCTTGCAGCTGCACTCTCTCGCTGCATTGATTTCCAAGAAACCCGCATATACAACTGCAATAGTTATGCAAGATTGTAGTTATTGAATTCAATTCCATACTGCCACTATTCCTCAAATAAGTAAACCATTAATCAGTTTCTGTATTAGTGTAAGTAAATAAGTACTTACTCCAGTGCCTCACGGGGTCTAATATATGTATTTTATATAATGATTTATTTACTTGAATAGTAAGTATAATTTTCTTTAAAGTTAACAAACAATCAAGTATGATTTTATTTTATTTTTTTGCAACAAATATGTCATTGTTTGACTCTATTCTTGTAAAATCAACCACCAATATTCCAAATTTCCTATATTAGTTTATAACCTTCCATCTTCTCACTCCAATTTTTTGGTTCTCTTTTCTTGTTCTGCAAGCACAAAATGCCTTCATCAACTAGATCATCAAATTCAATGGAAAAAAAAAGTAAAAAATAAAAAATTGTCATCGAAATCGAAGGGGAATGACACAATGTACAATGTATCAAATCCCAAACCTTGTACTTATGATAACAAATGATTCTCCTTCAAAGATTCATCATCATAGTATAAAAGATTTGGACATTAGTTCGTCCCAACGCCATAATGTTGTCTTTTGGAACATATGTCTTTAAGTTAGATCCTTTCATCAAAGAATGACTTCAGCAATCCATTTACATTGGTGCTAAGGTATTGAGGGAGAATAAATTAAAGGTGAGAGGATTCTTTTTCATTTATTTGTTGTTATCGTCAGAAGCTGATAGTCATATTTGGTTTTGTTTGAATATTTCTTTTTCTTTTTTTTTCTCGGTATCTTTCAACTTGACAAGTTAAGAACTAATTTGTTGTGGTATTGAACTCCATTTAAGAGTTTGCCGTTTTTTGACTATTTCTATTCGACTATTCTTTCTAACTCTTTTAACCTTTTGACCCAATTTGAAGGAACTATTGGATTAAGTTTAATCTGACTATTCTTTCTAGCTATGTTAATCCCTTGACCTAATTAGAAAGATTTGAGGAACTCGATAGCAGATAGAGTTTGAATGTCTCCTTAGTCCTTTTAGACTCAAACTTAAATCCTGTACAGTAGACTTTCCTTTATTAGTGTTATTATTGCATTATTCATATGTATCTCTACTATCTATCAATAATTTGAGTTGGTTGAGTAGTTAGCTTATTCATTCACTTAAGTACTGAGAGTTCGAATCTTACTTTGTGTATAGAACAATTCATTGCCAGCAATAGACTAATTATTAACATTGATGCTGATATTAAATTATTAACTAATAAAGTAAAGACAAAGACAATATACATAAATAAAATAATGAATTTTACACGAATAATCAATAATAAATTATTATTTAAAAAGTTATTTAAACATATAAATTTAATTAAATAATTAAAAAACTTTTTACAAATCAATTTATTGAAATTAAATTCTAAAATAAAAAAAGCATTAAAAGAATAACGAAAATAAAGAGAAAATACTCAATTTAGTTTATGGAGTTATACTCGAGTCCCAATTTAGTCATTGAAATTTCAATTGCCTCAATTTAATCGATAAACTTTTCAATTGTCTCTGTGACGAAAACCACCGCAGGGACTAACGTAATTAAAATTTGAAAAATTTAGGAACTAAATTGAGACAATTAAAATTTTAAGAACTAAATTGAGGTTTGAATGTCAAGAACCAAATTAAATATTTTTTCGAAAATAAAATTTTAAAAAAATTATAATTTATAAAAAAACTCCAGAATAATTAACCTTTTAATGAGCACTACTTTTCTCAAGACAAAAAAGGGGGAAAAAAAACTACTTTCCTCTAAACTCTAATCATATCATACAACATATATAATAGGGCCTAATTACTGTGTAGGATTGTAGGCACATTTTTCATATAGTAGCTCAAACTTGCGCTAAGAACTCCTTAATTTTCTAAAAATTAAAATTAAAGTAAAAATTATTTCTCTATTTTTATTTTTCTCTTAATTATTTGTGTTAAAATTTTCTTGTCCATAATTCACTCAGAATGAGACAGCTTACCAATAGCATAGACTAAATTGGGTCAATAATGGCGTCCATGATTCAAATCCAATTATCCAAATGAAAAAAAAAAAGACGAACATAATTTACTTTTTTCTTCAATTTTCCTTCTTGTAAATTCAAAACATGGATGTTCTACAAAAATCCCAAAATTTACTTAGTTTAGGCTTCTTTTGTTCTTAACAGAGCCTGAAAAATTCTGGGGCAAACAAAACCAATCTCGTTTCCTTGACTCTTCCATTGTGAATGGAGGGAGAAGGAAACGATTGCGCTTTCATGGGAGAAGATTCTCATCCAGGTGCACCTTTACACGGTAACTCATCAATTTTGACCTCGACGTTTTTCTTAGATCATGTTGGTGAAGTGTCTCTCGTCTTCAACTCGGATGGGCTATTTTGGGAACCAATTAATTCACCAAATGCTGTGAGTTTAATCGTTTCGCTTTTGATGTATCGTTGTTTGATCCATTACACTTCATGTATGTATGTGATTCTAATGTGACATGCAAAACCATAGTCAATCCCACAGTTTTTTTTTTTTAGTTGACATTATTACTACATGGGAAATGTAAGGATAAGGATCATTAAGATGGACTAATTTACATTAATATAATGTTGTATAGAATGATCAATTGGGGTTAGATTACTCTGCCATAAAGATAATTACATTTATATGGCTTATGAGCATAACATTGGATTAATGTTTTGTAAAATAGATGGTTATTATTTTATCCTTAGTTTGTAGCTTTGAGATGTCTTTAAAATCCTAAATTTATGGATTTATGGATATTTGCTAACTAGTCCATTGTTCTTTCGTGGCCGGAGGTTGTCATATAAATCACTAACTAAAAATTATTTATTGACAATATATACTTGATGATTTTTGTTTGCTTTTATTTTACTATGGAGTGTTTTATTTTTTTGTTGTCATAGTCAGCCATGGTGGAAGGAGAGGTTGATGGTGATTGTGGATGTTACTCCAATGGCAACAAAAGAAAGCACAGCTTGAGAAAAGGCATCATGCAGCTTTCAGCACTGGAAATGAAGCGACCGGTAGGTCTAGCCAGAGAGAACATTGTGTGTAAGTGTGTTAAAAAGTAGTGGCTGAAAATGTTATCACGATGTGGTATTGGCTAAGAGAGGGGAAAACAGGGGAAAATAATGAATCAAAAACAGATTTTGAGATGACATTATTGATCTAAAAATGATACCAATGAATGTTAAAGCACTCAAACATGATTAGGCTTTTAGATCAACAGCTTTGATGTTTACTTGAAATAAGAGGAACATAATATTATTTTTGATGAACTAAATAGTACAAAGTAGAAAGTAAAAAGTGGTTATGAGTTAATAACACATTAGGGAGAGTTGGAGCAACACCATATGTGGAAAAACATGGTAAAGTCTTGCCTTATATGATTTTGTAAAGGGACAGTGACAAGAAAATAAAGAGATGATAACATGAATGTAAATTTAAATTATTTGTACATAGATATGGTTTAGGATATGATGCAGCAACAGAATTTTATCTAGATAGTTGACTTATTTTTTGAAAGAAAAAAAAATCATTTTTGCTATTGTTGCTGTATTGTATATGTATTGCCGATAAGGATTTTCAGTATTTTTATCTTACGGGTCAATTCTATATCTCTCATTCCATGCCCAACCCTATAGAAATGGTTTAGATTTACACGTATAATCATTGTTTGTACAATGAATAGTGAGATCAAATGCTATTGTTGTTGTATTGTATACTTTGGTTTCATCTCACACTATTTATCTTAATGTTTAATGGATCAGGATGGTTCAATTTGCTTCGGCATTAAGTCTAGGTCTAAAGCTGCTAGTGAGATAAAACTTTCTGACATATATGCTGTTGAATTATCCCATCATGGTCCGATTCATATAACAAACCTGCCTCGTGCTACTGAGCACCTACTTTTTGGAAATGACATAAAGGTTTGTTCTTGTTACTCATTATTAATTGTTTTCCTTACAAGTTTATTAGGCTCCAAGGTGTTATATCTTTCTTATGATTGTGCAGCTGTACCGGTTTATGGTCCATGGTTTTATAAGGAGCAAGAATCAGCTATCTCAGTGGATTCCCACTACATATACTTTTGGTCATAAAGATTTTCGTGTATGTGAAATGTGGGTAAACAAGCTCAATGTGTTCTTGGATCATGATGTTGGAAGGCCAAGGAATCTTTTGGTATACTCTACTATTGGTTCAATAATTGCTATATAATTTTCAATTTCTACTTGAATTGATTTGATTGAAATGAACATTTCCTAGAGATTGTTTTTTGATTCATTAGGTTTTTGTTAATCCAAAGAGTGGGAAACGAAATGGCTGTAAAACCTGGGAAGCTGTGGGTCCTATTTTCTCCCGTGCTAAAGTTGAAACCAAGGTAAATCATTCACATAATTAATTTTGGTTTACTACTTTGGTGGACCATGCTGATAGTTTGATGCTATATTGATAAATATTTAAGTCCATTCCATTTTATTTTTCTAAGGTCATATCCTATCTTGAAATAGGTTATACCAACTCCATCTTGAAAATGTTCTTAAAATATTTTTTTAGTTTGTGGTCAATGGCTAAAGTGTAAATTATCCAGCTTGCATGAAGTTAATGCTTCTCATATATGGAGTTTAAATATGTCATAATTTTCCATAACTTTCACATTTCTTAATTGTTGATCTTGAATATGAAATATTGTTTCAATTTTATAATAATAAATTGTTTCCATTTATTAGAGCTTCAAAAACTAATTTCTAAGCATTCCTTTGCTTTACAAGTAGTCTTCCTTCAAGCCACTCCAAGATAAGCAGCCAAGTAGCCTGAAAAAAACTTACCACTAACAGCAAAGGTTAAAATGAATACAAATTTGGTTTGTTTGTGATCTAACAGTCATAGTGTTTGAGTTTCCTAAGATAGGCTTTAATGAGGACCACTCAAATAATCTTTTCACTCTAGACTAAGAGATAAAAATTGACTATGTTAAACTGAATTTAATTAAATATTAGTTTGGTGATTATTTGGGTTATGATAGGCATTGAGATGATAAATACATTATTTTGATTGAATTTTCTTGAGATGTTTGGTATTTTTCATGGCTATACTTAATCGTAGTACTATTAAATTTATTCATGTCATAAAATTTTTTTCTTGGGATTCTATTTGTAAATTAGAACAAACAAGTTTGCATTGTGATTTTCTAAAGTTTATATTCATTATTGTTTAATATTGATGATCAGTATTCTAGTAGTCATTCTTGCTATTTTCCAACAGGTGATTGTAACAAAGAGAGCAGGACAGGCACTTGATGTGATGTCATCTATGACAAACAAGGAGCTTAACAATTATGATGGTGTTGTAGCTGTTGTAAGAACATACTTGCCTTCTTTATGTTCTTATCATAAGTAATTAAAGCAAAGTTGTTTTAAGGCTCAATATATAGAACAATATGGTAATACTGTGAAATAGGGACCAGTCTAGCTTATTAGCTTAATAAAATGAGTCATGTGAATATGGTGATGAGTTTCATGGCCTTAGTTTCTAGCCAAGACCAGCCAAAGTAGCAAATATAAACTTTTAAAGGCTCATGGAACCAACGATATTGATAAGAAAGTGGTGGAGTTCCCTCTTTTTTGTAGGTGAGAGGGAATCTTTACAAGACCTTAGCATTGTTATTTTGTAAATGATGTATTACTGAAATCAGTCTCATTAATTACTACATAAAGGAAATAAGTAGTAATGTGTAGCCTTGATGTGATTTTAGAATGATAAGTTGACTGTGAGCCAAAATAGTAAATGGGAATTAGTGTGTTCTCGATATCCCTGTATCTTTCAGCGGGCTGTATCAATATTTTTCAAGTTCCCTTTTCTTTAATTATTGTATTCTAATTTATAAGTGGAGTGGTTTCAGGGTGGTGACGGATTTTTCAATGAAATCCTCAATGGGTTCCTTTCCCCCAGGTTTAAAGCTCCCAACCCACCAACTCCTTCAGACTTTGTTCATCCAGCAGATGATAATGGTGATTCATCAGTTCTCAAAGAAAATGAAAGCGCCCAAGAGATCCCTGAACAATGTGAAGATAAGATTCCCTTTATTTCAAGTGAAGACCAATCTACAGCAAAAGCATCATATAATAGTGAGTATCAATTTTCAATCTTTCATTCTATTTCATCCAATCAATGCTTCTACAGCTAACACATTCACTTATATGGGATGTGGTAGAAAATACAATAACTTAAATAATAAGTGTTTTATATATCAAGTTGTATTAAGATATCTTTTCCAAATCTCAACCTAAACTAAAATGGATGAAAGGAGGAAAAGAAAAGCAATATCAAAGTTATAAAGACTAAATAAGGTTATATTGAATCTTCAAAGGAGAATGTGTCATTGTTTTGAGCTTATTTTATTTTATTTTGTTCTAGCGATCCCTTTCTCGATGTTTTGTTATCCCTAATGTAATTTTCCTTCTTTAACAATGTCCTCCTTTAACCCAACCAAAATTCGTTATTTTTTAAGTTTCAGGAGAAACGGATGATGAGTTTCATATTCTCAATCAACGCTTTAGATTTTTTTTTTCAATTTTATTACTTTTTATTATCAATATAATCAATAGAATGATTTGATATCTTCATATCTAAAATATGTTTGAATAATATCTTTGTCAACAAATAGACAATTTATTTTCTAGGGCATAGTATCATTTTTGCTTCCAAGAGGCAAAACATATGGATGACAATTGATAAGCTATGGTTCATCCCTTAGACTTAGACAGACACTTGCTAACTTAATGATCAGTGATGATATTTAGTAGATTTATGATTGATAAATTAACCCATCATAACATAATAATTAGGATTACTGCTTCCTACAAGGTCTAGATATTTGAAATTCAGAGTTCTAACAACTCTAGTTGTTCATTTGAAAACATCAAGAAATAAAATTACAAGAAAGAATAGCAATCAAACAATAAGACATATATTGGCACTTCAAGGGGCGAATTCTTTCTCGCCATAGTACTTTGAGAGGACACAACTTTGTCGCTTTTGGTTCTTTTTTTTTTTTTTATGGGATAGCCTATCTCTACATGACTACATCT
>NC_029781.3:103719368-103776293 GCF_000817695.3 Arachis duranensis
CAAATGGTCTTCTACGTTCTGTATTTTCACTGTTGATTTTGTTTCTGACATTATTCTCATTGTATTTCTTTTGGTGCTTAGCTCATGGTCAATTCAATAGACGATGGATGGCTTTTTCACTAACTAAATTTTGAAGAGATTGGCATGCTTCATTAGATTGTCTAACTCATTGGGTTTTATCCATATATTCATTATCTATGCATGGATGTCTCATCCTCACTCGGAAATTCTTACTATCTTAATGCAATTTTTTTATTAAAAATGGAATTAATTTGTGTTTCATTAGAAAATTTCAGAAGTAAGCTTAAGAGAATATCTTTTGTAATATAAAAATTAAAAATTACTTTTAGAGATTATGCATTGAATAAGGTAATCAGAAGAGATTGACACGAGGTGAATAATTTGGGATTGAATAGTAAAAAGACAATCTCATTTTCAAAGCTAAAGGACAAAAACTATATGTATATTTGCTTTTGCCAAAATTTAGACCTCAAAGGTAAGATTTAAATGTTACTTGGAAACTGAACAGATTGAAATATTATATAATATCATTTTGTGGATTAATCTAAAGTTCTAGGTAAGAACAGAAGTGCACTTGAATTCACCTCGTCTGACTTCATTTTTTGGTATGTCAAACAAAACATTACAAGATGTTGCACATTTACATATTACACATCTTATATTTGTGCACTCAATATTTGTTTCTTATCTATATAGTTTTATATTATTGTGGTTCATAATAAAAAACTAATAATTGTGTTTTGTAGTACAACTGGAACTCGAGATGCTGTAACATCTGCGTTACATATTGTCCTTGGAAAAAGAGTGCGCCTTGACATAGCTCAAATTGTACGGTGGAAAGCCACTCCGAGATCTGAGATCCAACCATATATGCGCTATACAGCCTCCTTTGCTGGGTACATATTTTTTTTATTCATGAAAATATTGTTTTCTTTAAATGTCAATATATTATAATACTTTGGCTTCAATTCAATAAAATTATGGATTCCTGCATTTTCTAGAGCAAATTGAATTTTGGACAATATCATCACTTATATGAGTCATATAAGTTGTTCTTACTCTCCTTCTTGTTTTTGTTATAGGCTATACACAGTGTTTGGTTTTGATACTTGAATTGTCTATTAATATTTATAGTTGTTAAAACAAAATCAGGTTAATACTTACCTTAGTTACTATAGGTTCATGCATTAGTCATTTTGGTGTTCAAGGTTTTAGTATGTTAAAATAGTTCATGTAACTACATAAGCAATAAAACGTGATTCAATTTAGTCCTCTGACATGAGCTAAGTTTGTCCCTCATGTGTGTTACCGACAGTGACTATTTTGACTCATCAAATACAGGGATTAAAATGACTCATGCGCATACCTACAAGAACCAAAGTGAACATTAACCCAAAATAAATTGACTAGAATCCTTTCCCCTGTGCAGTCCCTCTCTCACTTTAGCGGACTTTAACTCATTCTATTTGCACAAATGTGTTTGACTTTAACCAGTTACAGATTCAATATTTGTCACACTATGATTGTGAAAGTTGAGGAATTTAAATGAAGAGTCATTCTTACTTTGTTACATGAGAATATTTTCGAATAGCTTTGTAGTAGTTCTTTGGACTTTGGATTCACTACTTATGCCTTACCAACAGAATATTTTCAAATATTTTCAAATATTTTCACTGCTTTGGATAACCCGTTTTATAATTCCATCTATGATTTTATCATTAGTAACTACCAAAAGTTAGTCTATGTTCATATTTATTCTTTCTATTACCACATTTAGGCCAAGAGTAGTTGGAAGATTTCTTCATGCTTGCTATAGCTTATAGGCTTCGAGATATGCATCATAGTGTCATTTAGCATACACTATTTGGATCTTTACTTGTTGTGAATGCTTAATTTTGTGTGAGACTTAAAAATTTTGGTTAATACTTTATTCTAAATAGTAACATTCTCAGGTATGGATTTTATGGTGATGTCATCACAGAGAGTGAGAATTATCGATGGATGGGTCCTAAGCGTTATGATTATGCCGGAACAATGGTATTTTTAAAGCATAGGTATTCTTAAATTACCCCTACTTCAACTATCATATTTTGAATGCTAGACTTATTGGTCAGAGATATACCAAGTTGGAAAATATAATCATATGAGCACTATTTCATAATAAAAAAATTGTACACGGGTTTACAATATATCCACACTGGCCATTTCTTACCTAAAAATCAGTAATTGTAGCCTAATGATTTTAAACCGTATGCCATATATGAAAGTTATTGATATGTCTATCCCTCAAACATAAAAAAAAAAAAACGAATTAATTTTACAGAACTAATTTTCAATTCATCAGTTCCAATAAAATCTATAATATTGAAACTTTTCTAGTCTTAGCCCACTCTTAAAGATTTTGTTTACATATGTATATTTTTTGTTTTCCCACTAAAAGTTTATAACCTTGGTAAACTTTCAAACATTTCTTTCTTTCTAGTTATACGTGGGAGAACTTTGTATAGTCACCATTCCAATTACTATTTACTAATATATGCTCGATAACAAATATTGGAGAAATATTATCAAATGGGCTAACAACTCAAGATATGCATCATTCAGCTTTGTTCAGAAGTGATCAATACAATTTCTTGGTAGTCTAGTTGTCTACAGCATCTTTATATACATTTCTTTCTTGGAAATGCTTATTGGTGGCTTGATATCCTATTTGTAGTATGTTTCACATATTTTATAAATAAGTGTCAAATTTAAATATATTGCTACCTTGCATAAAACTTCTAATACTTATAAGTATCTAGATGGTTATTCAATTTAACTTGTTTGTTCTACTTAAATACCTTGCATTACAAGTTGATGGAAGTATCTCTTTGTTTTTATTAGCATTAATTGCATTGTTATTATTTCTTAACCCTATAATTGTTTCCTTTTCTTTTCTATTGAATGAATCGCCATTTAGGTCATATGAAGCCGAAATAGCATATCTAGATGTTGGATCAGATGAACCTAATTTAACTTCCAAAAGGAGGCATGAAGACAACATGTCAGAATTGAACACACGAAAGTCAGAAAGACGTGTTTGTTGTGTTGATTGCAAAATTTGCAATGAAAATTCAGATCCTACATCTACTGGAATTTCCAGCCTAACACCTCATTTGTATTCCGAAGGAGGAAAATGGAAGAAATCTAAAGGACGTTTTCTTAGCGTAGGAGCTGCTTTAATCTCTTGCAGAAATGATAAAGCACCTGATGGGTTGGTGGTTGATGCACACCTTTCAGATGGTTTCCTTCATCTTATATTGATTAGAGAGTGCCCGCATGCTTCTTATTTACGGTACATGCCGCTGATCTTTCTTTCATACACTATAATTTTCTTAACGAATATAACTCAAATTTGTTTATCATATATGGAATATTGCATGCATTGGAACGTGAACTACTATCCTACGAGATATGGTAAATTAATTTTGATTTCCTTTTGTTTAATTTGATCTAAATCTTACATCACAACACACATACAATTCAATATTGATTGATTGATTGCATTTTATTGTGCTGTAATCGTTTTTACAAAGCCTACAATTGCCTTGCTCCCTATGGTCGTGTTTATTCTTCTATAAATATCACCTTTGATGATCTAAATCTCGACGTATCTCTCTACCACAAACATCTCACCCATGTTCAATCTTTACTCTTTTCCTTATCCCAAATGGATATTTTATACCTAATCTCTGCTTGAATTATGTCCATCATTCAATGCTTTGAAATGGACTCCCAGAGCCTAGTTGGAAAAGAATTCACTCTCTTCCTTAGGTTTGAACTTCCAATCAGTAAATTACATCTCCCTAGTTGATAGATAATCTATGATCTTATATGATATTATAAGGAATTATTAGAATAATATATAATATATAATTATAATAATCTTTTATTTATAAAATTTGAAAATAGCCTTGTTTGTGTCACGAGCAACCATCCTCGGAATAAATAGGTTAATGATTTATTGCACAACCATGTTAGGAGTCTTTTGTAGACTCCAACTCATTATAAGTGTCACATAAGGTCTAGTTGCCAATGGCTCACTAAGAAGGCCATGTGAAAAGTTGGCAATGCAAATAATAGTATCCTTTTGATCATTAGGGAGTAATTAGCTACTTAAGTATTAGTGATCAGTATCAGTATTTGTATCAACTTTGGAGAATGAGTAAGATTTCTCTATTTGCACTAAATAATGCAGGCACCTAATTCAACTAACAAAAAGTGGTGGAAGCCCATTAAATTTTCAATTTGTTGAGCATCATAAGGTTGGTTTTTCTCCAATCCCCATCCATCATTTTATCATTTGAATAAGTTAATAAAATTATTTATCATGCATTTTGCAGACCCCAACATTTACTTTTACTTCTATGGGGAAGGAGAGTGTATGGAATCTAGATGGTGAGATATTTGAAGCTCATCAACTTTCAGCTCAAGTGTTCCGTGGCCTTGTGTGCTTATTTGCATCTGGTCCTCAAGTTTAAGTCCATGAATGTTTTGTTTATATTTATTTCCTTTTCCTTTTTTTTTTGTTACAAGGAAAATCATGAGTAAGCTATTCAATTCAACATAGGTTGTTCCATCCAAAACAATGTTTCCTCATGTAATATAATTATATAAATGTAGCAATGCCTAATCGCCAGTTTTTGAAGCATGTTATTACTATTAGATATGGTTAAATTATAATATAGGAAACATTTCAAGTGTTCCGGAGAACATTGGTGAACCATTGATTTTAATTAATATATATTATATATATTTTTTATAATTCAGATCAACGGTTAAAACAACTAAAACATCGGTATTTCCGATATACCTGAAACTTTTCCTAACTTATAAGCCTTAGCTTGAGCAACCTGAAATGGCAAGTGTGTGCATAAGAAACAGTCTTTTAAAAACTTTCTGTAACATAGAATCTTGAAACAGAGATTCACTAGTGTTAACAACAAATAAATGGGAAATCCCATGAATTCTTGTCATTTCTTGGTTTTTCTACCAAAGTTATTTTTTTCGAAACTTAGTACTAAAATGTCACTTTTTGAAACTAATTATTCAAATATTACCTTTTCTATATTACTTATTATAAACAAAAATAAAATAGTAAATTAGTTGTCACTATGGCAAAAGAGTGGCATTTAGATAATTAGTTTCAAAATACTACAATTTTGAAAATAAATTTATAAAAAGTGACACATTAGTAAAAAAAAAAGAATCGTTATTTCTTTTGAAAAAGATTTTTCCTTTTCAATAATAAAACCGGATGAAGCATTTCTTTCAACCCTTTCTTTTATATATATGCTATGTACGTCTCAAATTTGATGATGATGATGATGATGATGATGATGATGATGATTATTATTATTATTATTATGTCTTTTAGGTTCTTTTTCTCCATTGTTTCCATTTTCTGTCACTTGATCTTCCTTTTGCAACATCCTGTTTATCCATTTTTCTTTTTAAGGCTATCACATGTATTTTTAGAACTTCTACATTTACTTAAGTTACTATATTTTGTTAAAAGGTATAAACTTGTAGGTGTAATAAAGGAATGTACATATAAGGTCGTTAAAAATTTATAGATTTATAATTGAATCCAAATTTCTTTAAAAAAATATAAATTCTAATATTGATTCTACTCTTTCTTTTTAAAGGATTTATAGTAAAAGTGTAAAACCATACTTACAAAAGGAAATCACAATAGGTATCTATTTGTTAAACTGAATTGAATTTTTTCGATTATTTTTTTTTTAAATTTTGAATTTTGATAAGAATTCTTAAGTAATAGTTTATAGAACCCGAGACTCCACCATTTCGGTGACGACGCTCGCGATTGGCTATGGAGGCGCGAGGCTCGAGGCTGGAGCTCCCTTGCACGACAGTGAGAATTCCGGTGCCGGCGGTCGCGTTGGAGGAACTTAGGGTTTCCTTTCAGGGAGATGCTTCTCCTTCTGTTTGGCAACCGGCATCTGTGCGAGGATGAGAGATTGTTAAAGACCCAATCCAACCTGTTTCATCCATTTTTATCTGAGAAGCACTCCATACGACTAAAAAGGTCCAACCCGTGAAGCTGTTGTGCAAGTCAACAGCTGAGCTCAGCTAACCATTCTCATGAGCGCAACACGTGTTAAAAAGAGATGTAACCAGAAAGAATATCTATAAATCTGTATGAAACTTGATCTGTACACTACTGCAGTGACCCTACGCCATAATTCCTATAAACACATATGTTAGACACGTGGTTCCCGCCGAATTTTACACTCCACTGCATCCCTTGTTCGTCCGATACAGAACAAATCCAACTGCTTACAATCCTCCACGATCTCACATATCAGCCTTTGATTAACCAGGTTCTACATGGCTGGCGTTCCTCCACGATGACCACTTTTCCACCATAAGATCCTGAATCATCCAACGGCTAATATTTTTGCATAGAACCTAAGAACATGGCAGCGAAGCAAACAACAGCAACAAGTAACAACAATTCAAGGGACAGAGTGGCTGTTGAGTTGGCTAAACAGTTTGGAGAAAAAATAAAGGAATGGATCAAAGTGGTGGAATTGCGACTGGGCCGCGCGATGTCCTTGGAGTTAGGAACGGTTCCGACATTGGGGTTAGTATCGCATCCTCTTTTGTCTTAACAAAAATTAAAAAAAAATCAGCTTCTGTGTTATCCATTTACGCAAATGATATGGATGATTTTGTTTTCAAATTTTAATTTGCCAACTTTTTTGTTTTTTGTTCATAAGATTCTGGACGATCACAATGTTGTTCTCATTTTGATTTGTTTAATTTTGTATTTACTTATTCTGCATACATGTGTGTATGAATGGTTTTTCCCCTAAAGTTCCGGTATCTGTTCTTGGAATTTTTTAAATAAATAAAAGAAGAATTTCGTTAAGACAAAGAATAATACAAGATGGAGGATAAGAGTCTTTCTTTACAAGTGCAAAAAACGACCACAAGATTAATCGGTTTAGCATAGTTTTTCATTCTCTCAACAAGCCTATAAAGATGATGAAAGATCACAAGTTTTACACCAAATAGATACAGCACGTCTAATCCTATCACATAACATTTGTTTTTATGAAACATCCATGCTCCGTTACACACAAAACTCAGCCACCAAATTCGTCACCGCACTCTTTATAAAATATATGCTAGAATATAAAATACATATTAAAAATGTATGAAACAACACATGTATTTGTATACAAATGCATAGTGGCTGATTTGATAGTTGATTCTTGGTGGGCATGTAGCATTTTTGTTTATGAAAATTTCTCATTGAAGAAGTGCTCAATGTGCTCCAACCAAGTACTCCAAGTAGTGGTGTATACTGCACAGTGGCACAATGTTGTTGCCTCTTTCCTCCTTCCAAAAATTAAAATTTGAAAGTCTTCCCGGCAAAGGTGGTCAGGGCGGCGTGTCCCGCGGTGTTTTGCGGCGGTGTGATGGACAAATACTCGTGGTGGTGGAGGAGCTAGAGGGGAGTTGATGCTTGATGTGGAGGCTCACACTTGAGGGGGAGATTGTTAGTGTTGCAAGTGTGAGGAGTGTTGAAGTTAGTCCCAAATCTAAGAAAGCATGGAAGAGTGAGGAGTTTAAAAGATGAGAGACCCATTAACTTGACACCTTAAGGTTTTGAGTTGGATGTGGTGTCTTCTCATCTTATGTTCTCTCACTTGATTCCTCCCCGAAATCTCCCCGATTGTCGAGAGCTCCCCACGAATTAAGTGAGCAAGATCTTGCGTTAAAACTTCAAAAGTTACTTTTTTTTTGGCTTTTTTTTTAGCTTCAAAAGTCAGCCTAATCCTCAGTATTTAGCAAAAAAGCTAAGAACATAGGAAAAAACACACTCAAACTTTAACTCTCACCTCCTATTTATAGCCATCGACCTCCTCAATGGATGGTTAAGATTAAATCTAATCAAAGGTACAGATTAATCATCCAAAACCTTCATTACAAATATCTATCCTACCACAACTTTCTAAATACTTTTAGATTATTCCATACTACTGTTCATACTTCTATATACATCCAGACTCTTCTAGATTACTCTATGATCTTCCAGAGTTTTCCAGAACCTTCTAGGACATTCTAGAACGTTTCGGAACTATCTAGAGCATTCTCAAACACTCCAGAAAACTATACAAATATCGTTAAATCTAACCTTTTAAAATTTATCGTGACTGAAGAAGTTATTTAAGTGTTGATAAAGAAGTTAAAAAAATGATTTCTCTCGGAATAAAAAGATTTTCATCACATTTCTTTTAAAATAAATACTTTTAGAACTAAAAAATCAAATACAAAATAACTTATTTATAAGCTACTTTTAATATAAGCATTTATTATTTAAGCTATTTTTTCAAAAGGAGCTTAATTAAGTTGTTTATCCAAACTGGGAATGATTGATTATGTGTTCAATCAAGAATTTTCAGACATCAAGATTATGATAAAGGAGAACTTGTTTAATCTTAATAGTGTTCGCCTTTGGCCATGTCACATTTTAATTTTTTACCTTAAATTTGGTACTGACATGCTTAATGTTTTCTAATATGATCCAATTCTAACGTGTAATTGATATACCTTACTTGCAGTGTAAACCCTTAAAGAATTTGAATGGTAAAATCTGTCAGATGTGTGGCGATACTGTTGGATTAACAGCCACCGGTGATGTTTTTGTTTCTTGCCAAGAATGTTCCTTCCCACTTTGTCACCGTTGCTATGAATGTGAGTGCGAGAATGGGAACCAATCTTGCCCCCAGTGCAAGACCAGATACAATAGTCACAAAGGTGCTAGCTTGTGCATAATACATTATTTTATTGTTACACCTTTGGGTCCTGAAATGAATTTTAACAGACATGAATCTGGTTTTCAGATAGTTCCCATTTGGAGGGAGATGAGGATGATGATGAAGATGATGATGATGTTGATGATATTGAGAATGAGGTAAATTATGGAGAAGGAAACATTAACAAAGCAGGGATGCAATGGGAAGAAGATGCTGACCTCTCTTCTTCGTCGGGACATGATTCTCGGATGCCAAACTCAAATCTCCATATCACAAATGGGCAGCCGGTAATGTAATAAACTTGTTTTTGATATTTTCAACTTGAGTATGCTAGTAAGTTTATATTTGATAAAAAAAATGAAGTATGAAAAAGAAAAAGAAAAATTCATGCTATTTTTGATATTCTCAACTTGTATGCTTGTAAGTTGTAACTCAAACTCTGAGACTCATAAACTTTCAAGATCTTCCACCGCGTTTTCTCTAATTTTGTTCTTGTGCTTTACATTCTCTCTTAATAGTTTATTTATGAAGCCTTGTGAGTTTGGTAAGGTTGCTTCTTACATATATTTGTTCTGCTGCCTTTAATTTTGTGCTTGATGTGGAAGTCAATATTTAAAGAATGCTCAGTGAAATAAGTCATTGTATGTGTAAGGAAATAATATAAATCAAGTCTTTATTGTTATTCATTTAGATATGAACTCTATTTATGTTTTCATATATATATAATTCAATGGCACTTGTGCTTTCCTTTTCTTGGTTAACATTGTGTTAGATAGGCGTTAGAGATCAGCGAGCCACATTTTAGAATATGTTCGCCACCTTTACTTTTTCTCTGCAATGTTTATTGATCATGATAATGAACTACGCTGATAGAAACAACAAATAGTTTGAAAACAACCCTCTGCAAGTATTTGATGCTTTGCGTTGATTTACTAAAATGAACAAACAACAAATTAATCTCTTTTGTATCGTCAGCTATCTGGCGAAAAACCGTATGCTACTCCTGATACAAAATCTGTTCAAGCTACATCTGGTCCTTTGGGTCCATCCAAGGCTCACTCACTTTCCTACACCGATTCAAAGCAGCCAGGTATCAAAAGTTAACCTGATGTGATTGTAGTATGCCAAACTTTATTGTTATTTGGAATATTCAATTGAACATTTCTATCATTGCAGTTCAAGTTATTGTAGTCAACCCACCATAGGACAAAAAGATCTTATATTCAGGTCCCTTAATTTTGAAATAGAAGATAAAATCTTGTTTTTGCTGAAGCTACTAAATACCTAATGTAATTCCTACACCTATATATTATATATACATCCACACTAAAACTAACTAAAGTATGGAATATTCTTCTTTGGTGTCCAAGTTCAAGAAAAATTAATTGTGATTTTTGATGCAAGAATTGAGGCGTTATTACCTTTAGTGTTTTGTACATTCTTCTTTTTATATATGTTAATAGTTTACTAGATTCAGATAGAAGTTTTAGAAGCTTTGGTTTGAAAAATTTTGGAAATTGATATTAGTTACATGTCATGCTTGGGAGGAGTAGGTTATGAATGGGTATTAGGAAAGGTGGGATTTGAGAGGCAATATTAAGAACTACTATACAAGTTTTCAACTTTTGGGTGTTGATGGAATTATGGCATTGTCCTTATTCTTTCGACTTTGTAGAGAATTAGGACTCGTTGCTATCATTATTCAAGAATTCCAGTGTGGTGAGCATTTTCTAAACCAATTATATCATACTCCTACTGAAGTGTTGGCCAACACAATCTTTTCCCAATTTACCAATACATGTTTTATGGAAGATAGTCCAATAACGGTTGAACTTTAGATCATCCTTTGATTAAGCGGATTTCTCTAATCTCTAGGCTTTACATTTGAACTCATCTGGTGTTTTTCTCACTGTCAAAGGTCAAAAGTTTCAACAGGCATAATCACTGTCAGATTCCTTCTGTCAATTCTCACTTTTATTAAGGTGCTCTCTTTTTCTTCATAAAAAAGTTTCATCAAATTGAAATGTTGCTAGGTGTCCTAATATTAATACTATTGCTGTAATTAATATCGAATTAGAAAAGGGACTGTTATGACGTTGTGCATGAGATAATACCTCGCAACCAAATCTTTCATTTTGTTAGTAATACAAAATTACAGATTATTAAATGTCTTTCCTTCTTTATCTGATATTAAGGTTCCTAACTTGCAGTTCATAGTTTAATTAACAAGTATTGGTGGTAGGAAACCAAATCTTTGTGGCAGTATGCTATATACATCACTATTTGGTGTTGGTGGTAGCATTATATACTTAAGAGTAATTCCTCTCTTAGATATGTTGAGGAGTTGAAAAATTCTGTCATGTTGAGAATTTTTTTACCCTTCTGTTCTTGTAAAGGGGAATCCTGTCATATTATTCATGTAATCCTTTTCGCTGCCAGAGTTCATTGAATAAATGCATTCTTGCTGTTGTGTTGTTTCCATATGTATAGAAATAATTTAGTCATCTTGATTTTTCCCCCTTTTTCACATGATCCAGGTCTTGAGAGTGATGAAGAGGTCAGAAGAGTGCCAGAGATCGGAGGTGAATCTGCTGGACCTTCAGCTTCCCGTCCAGGCGCCGGTCCAACTGGTGGGAAAGAACGTGGTCAGGGGACTGGGGATGGTCAACGGAAGAGAGGCAGAAGCCCGGCAGACAAAGAAAACAAACGGCTAAAGAGGTAATGTTTGTGTAAGGTTGGTGATATGGGGAAACAATAATTGATTTTTCTAACAAGAAAAGAATACCAATCTTTCATCTATTCATGGTTACTTTCTTTTGCTTTTCCTGGTTTTTTGTTGCATTTCTAATTGTTTCTTTCGTTGGTGGGGTATGAAAATGGAAATAGGCTACTGAGGAACAGAGTGTCAGCTCAACAAGCAAGGGAGAGGAAAAAGGCATATTTGATCGATTTGGAAACCAGAGTCAAAGACTTGGAGAAGAAGAACTCAGAGCTCAAAGAGAGGCTTTCCACTCTGCAGAATGAGAACCAAATGCTAAGACAAGTATGTTAGTACTGCATTTTTATTATACCATGTCATTGTCACAATGACATTATAGTTGTTCTATATATTCTCATCACCATTGTGATATTCATTTGTTTATGGAGGCGTAGACATAGAAACAATTTTGTTTTTCTTTTTCTTTTTCTGTATCAGAGACAAAATTCTTGTATTTTCTGTACTTCCTAATAGTGGAGACAGAAAATATCTCTATCTTTTTCTTTCCATCTCGTTCTTTTTTCCAGTTTTTTGTTTCTTTTTGTTCATCTTAGAGACAAAATGCAAATGCAACTTTGCATTCTGTCTAAAGCATTAAACACAGTCATGATTTATGCATTCTTTTATAGCTTCATCTGCCGACGAAATAAAAGCTTCAAAACAATTTAAGGCATCCTCATAGCTTCTCTTTATCTATTGTTTCTGTGGATATATACTTTAGTGAAAGAATATAAAGGATATTTGCGTGATCTCTTCGATAGTTTACAATCTTTAGGATCAGTTTGGATAGGAATTTATGTAGATGAAATGAGATCGAACTTTTAGCAAACTGCCATACATTATGACTCTCTAAGCATCATGCTAAGAGGCCTGTTGTCTTTCCCATATTATGTCAAAGTAAATTGCTCATCTTTATGTGTTTGGTTCTTATTTATTTGATCCTATATGTTTGCAAACTTTACATGTTATGTTTCACTCCTCTGTGGCTGCTGATGAATTTGGTTTTCTACAAAAATATATAGCTTTGGTTTTGTAAGTTGTAACTTTGTGTGATTGCTTTTTGCAGATATTAAAGAATACAACAGCTAGCAGGAGAGGGAGCAACAGTGGTACAAATGCTGAATAAACTTGATAGCAAATACAGCAGAGAGAGATAAACAAGAGAAGTTAATTCTAATGATTCTTTGTAAGGCACACCGAAGTACCAAAATTACCAACTGAATGTTTTGATTTGTTTAACAAGTTTACTCAAAAGGGACATTTCTGTTAGGAACATGAGTTTCTATTCTTTAGCCTTAACCCTGTCCTTAACCTCACGCATATAGTAATGAATTAATGATTATATGTTCATTGTATTTAGCAAAGCATTAAAGTTCTAAATAGAAAAAAAAATATTGCTTCAATAATAACAATTTCTTACCTTATTCATCTTCTAATCAGCAGTTATTTTCACTATTGCACCCAAGAGAGCTAATCTCGTCTTTGTTAGATGACTCTTCTAACAAAGACATAATGGTAAAAGATCTCTTGGATCCACGCATCCGTTTACCATTAAGTCAAAAAGAAACTCAAGTTATAGTTCGTGTAGTAACACTGGCATTGACATGCTTGCGTTCTAATCCAAAGTCAAGACCATCAATGCAGTGGCGCACAAACTCTCTACTTCTAAACAGTCACCGTCATTGCCTTTCGCTGAGATTACAGTTCATCAATTGATAGCATAATTTTCAGAAAAAATAGTGAAAATAACTGCTGATTAGAAGATGAATAAGGTAAGAAATTGTTATTATTGAAGCAATCTTTTCTTTTTCTATTTAGAACTTTAATGCTTTGCTAAATACAATGAACATATAATCATTAATTCATTACTATATACGTGAGGCTAAGGACAGGGTTTGATACTGTGACATGATCGGTAATTTTGGTACTTCAATTGATTTGTTGGAGGATAAAACGCCTTCACAAGCACCAATCGAATATGAATCTAATAAAAAATATATTTTTCTTTATTATTTTATGTTATTGTAAGTTATAACATTTAATTCTATACCAAAAAATTATTATATCTAATTTTCGGTTACTGTGACTTTTAATAACTAACTGATTTCTATATTGTTCAACTGTAATGATGCTAAATCATCTTCAAATTTAATACTTTTCATGTTGTTCTAGGGCATTTCTTCTCTATTATGAAAGAACGAGATTAATTTATTTTAGTGTAGTTACTAGTTAGGATGCCTTCCAAAACCAAGAAAATGAATTGTATTCCAACTATTAGCAACTTTTTTAAATAAAAACATTTTTTTTATCTTGCTGATATTTAAATAAAAAAGATATTTTTTAATTTTTATTAATTTAAATATTAAAAGTTCGAATTTTCAATTATTACTCTTACTAAATACCAGTGTATGTAGCCTGGTTAATGCTTGGACCTAAAGAGGGAACTGGATTTAACCGATTGAGTACAAATAAATTCAAACAGAACTAATGAATCAAATTACAAGAAAAAAAAGCGTTCACAATTGTTAAATAAAAAAAACGCATTCACAATATCGCCTTTAAATTTTGGTGTTGGCTTTCAACAGTGTTTTCAAATAATATAGAGACTTGATGTATTTTTTTTACTTGAAACGGTGATAGGCCTAAACGTGATGTCCAGGCTCCATCTAAGGCAATGGACAATTTGTTTTGGTATTGAGGTTCTGTCGTCCGAATTTTTCGTGAGGAGGTGGGGGGTGGTGCTTACAAGAGACTCCGATATTTAAGTCAGTAAGGACTTTAAGCAGATTTTTATTAGATTTGAATTTGAATATACCTGAGGGTTATCGGTGTATTTATAATAGAGTAGATAACCACCTTTTGGAATAGTTCTACTTTTGTTGGTGGATAATCGTTCCTTTTATTTTGGGAGTTTGTTGAAATCTATCTTATTGATGAGATAGAGATAATATGAGATATTTAAAAAGGCAGTTACTTATTTGAATAAGTAGGTTTGGACCTCCTTATCGTACTCGACCTCTTATGAGGTTAGGCAAGTAAAAGAGACCACCTATTTTTGGGTGGGTCTTTATCGGCCCTGGCTTTATGTTTTTGGGCTACAGTATGAATAGTACCGCTACTTGAGCCTGAGCTTTTATAAGGTCAGACTCGAGTATTTGCGGCTTCAGTTTCCTTCATTGGGTACGCCGCCTTCAAGAGGTTGGGTACTCAATGTGTTTCAAAAATTTTGAAACGTTGCGCTGCTTGATGACGCGGTGTATGTTACGCAGTAGTTTCGTTGGGATCCATGCGTCATATTAAAGTGGTGTGTGAAATCTCTCTTTTGCCCCTTGTGTCTTATAAATGCTTCACCTTTTTCCCCTTCTTTCTTTTTTCTATTTCTGAAATGTTGGCTTTCTCTCCTCCTTTCACTTTCTTTGTTCTTCCTTCGTGTAACTGTTCCCTAGTTCAAGATTTTGTTATCTTGAGGCTTTAGAGGATTTTTATTCATTCTTTGGAAAGGATTGTTCGTGTATTGCTGTTTGAATTGTCCTTGTTTTCACGCTCTTTTAAGATTGGTTCTTAATTCCATCTTTTCCTGTTTTCTGCTTTATTTCAGTATTTTGGGTAGTATGTTAGTTTCGAATGAATAGTAGTTTTGAAATGTTACTGTGGTAAAGGAATTGTTTTTCTTTCTTTGAATATTTGTCGTCGCTGTGAACTTTGATGTAGTTTTCTATTGTTTTGTCCTAAATGGTGCCACTTTATATATTTGAAGGTGGTACCACTTCTGTATTTGGCAATGTATTGAGAAATTGTAAAATTTGTACTTTTTATGTTGTTGACAACAACCCAACTTCCTTTAATTGGTACTCGACTTGCTTTTGTGACGATTTCTTTATTTGCTGCATTATAGGTATAGCTTTTATGTCTCAATTTATAATTCACAACATGTCAACCAAAGTTCCATCTGACCTAACCTAAGTAGATAATATAACTGTCCTTACTCCTATCATTGTAATTGATAGAGAATATGTTGAACAATTTCGTAAACATGATAGCCTCTGTGTAAATTGGGAGGATAAGAGAAATTATGAGATAATTGTTGTTGATTCCAAGGAGAGGGTATGTTTTCTCCGACTTGATAGGTTGGAACGCCACTTCTTCTATGCCTATGATTGTTTTTTTACTAAGCTAGATATCTGCTTTCCTTTTTTTGATTTCGAGATTGATGTCCTCTAAACTTGTAATGTCGCTTCTACCCAATTGCACCCTAATTCTTGGGATTTTTTGAAAATATACCAGCTGTTGTGTCGGGAGTTTGATGTCCGACTTTCTCTAAAGGTCTTCTTTTGTCTCTTTGTTCTTACTAAGCCTTTCCGTTTTAATTCCAACAAATAAGGTTGGATCTCTTTTCGGACTGTCCAAGGAAGAAAGGTTTTTGCTATTTTTGACGAGTCTTTCCATGATTTTAAGAATTATTTTTTTAAAATCCGAGCTGTTGAAAATGTCCGGCCTTTCTTTTTTTTATGAGAACGATGAACCCCGTTTTTCTTTATACTGGGAAGAGAAACCGGTGATAGCTAAGCACAATTTGGATGATTTAGACGAGTTCGAAAAAAAGCATAGTTGACCTGTTCCAAGAGTGTTGGGGTCGTGCTCCCTATTTGGATACCAAGAAATTTTAGAGAACCCTAACCAACTCCAATACGAGCTAGGAAGCCTTCTTTCTATTTTCTTTTGAGGTGTCATTAATCCTACATTTGATGCCTAACTTTGATTTTGATTTCTTGATGTTGTGCAGAAAAGATGGCTCTTAAGTCGGCTGCAACAAAAAATCTACAGACCGCGAAGAAGAGTATTGTTGCTCGCAATCTTCAACTGCAAGAGGTCGGTGGGGTGGCCTCGCCTTCCAAGTCGGACTCGGCGCCTTTGCTTCCGTGAAGATTACGCCCGACCCAGGTCCTCGGCTAATTTCCTCCACCTTAGACAAACTAGTACCTCCTTCCTCTAAGCAAGTAAACCATCTATCCCTTTCAAATCTTGAGCCGGCCTCCAAGAAACGTAAGACGTCGAGTTCAGCCATTTACGAACACGGTTTTGATGCTTCAGTCTGGAGTAAGAAGTATATCTTTCTTCGTAGTATTATAAGTATGGATAATGTAACTATAGAATCTCACCTCCAGGTTATGGTCCGAGAAAAGGTTTAGACGGCTAGGCTCTGCGTGGCCTTGTTGAAGAAAACCTCCTTAGGCACCACCTAGAGCACTTTGGCCAATTTACAAGTAATCATCTAATTAAAATGTACTACATCATAAAGAATAATTTACATGTTGTTTTAAGAGGTTATTGAATAGAATTTCTTTATATATAAGGGCTTGTTTGGGTGAGTTTTTAAGAAAAAAAATTTTTTGAGTTATCTTTTTTTAGAAGATTTTATAGAGAAGTAAAAGTAATTTTATGTTTAGATATCTCATGTAAAAAAGTCTTTTTATCTATCAATTATGTTTGGGTATAACAATATAAAAGTATTTTTTTGTTTATTTATTACATGAAAAACATCTTTTTTTTTTAAGGAAAAAAGATCTTTTAAAAAAAGATGTAAGTGCATGTTTGGGCGCCATTATTTTGTTAAAAAAATATCTTTTTTCAATGAAAAAATATTTTTTTTAATTTTTTAACGTGTTTGGCAAATTTCTAGTAGTAAAAGTAAAAGCACTAGTAAAATAAAAAAATATCTTTTTCCATTGAAAAAAGATCTTTTTTTAACAAAATAATGGCACCCAAACATGCACTAAACATAATTTTATATAACATTTTTAATTGATTTAAAATAAAATATTTTTAAAATTTGTAATTTTTGTGTGTAATCTATAATTATAATTGGACATATACATTGACTTAGGTATTACTTCATCTCTTGGTATTATTATTCATTAATAAAGCCAACCCTTAAATTTTGTGTTATGCTATTGGATAAGTCATAAGTTATATAGGTTGATTATGAAAGGTACTAACAATAATTGCACCCAACAATTATAATGGACTTAAAAAATAATCAAAACTAGGATTTTTTGGGCGTGGCCTAGTGACATTAATATTTCTTCACCCTACAAGCAAACACAGTGTAGTGGTGGACTCACAATAATGCCTCTAATGTTGTTTTTCTCTTTGGATTAATTAGAATTGAAGCTGTTAATGTAAGCATCTATCATAAGAGAAAATGACACATAGCAATTAGGAACAAGCCATGTGTAAAAGCTATGCTTTCTCTTTTTGCTAGTTAGATGATGACAAAAACAAAAATCTTTGTTGGCGTTGTTATAAAGAAGCAAAGAAAAAGATTAAGATGTAAATGTGTCATATGCAACAAAAAAGGGAGGCCTTTGGGCGGAGAAAGTAAGAGAGGGAAATTAATTAATTATTTTTTAATTTTAATTTTGAGCAAAAAAAAAATATACATATAAAGGGAGAAGAAAAGAATATATATAATGAGTGGAATAATAATAATTAGCTTAATAGCTTTATTTTGTTATATTTTCACTTTGAGGCTCAAAAAAGGAGAATAATAATGGTGCTTTTCTCTTGCACAAGTAAAGTACACATATATCTTCCTTGAGTTGAAAGGCAAAGAATTTATAAATATTCTTATTGAGATTGTGTGCATGACATGATATAGATGAAGTAAGGAGCAAAAATGGAAAGAAACTTGGGCTTAGTTGCAGGTTCTCACAACAGCAATGAATTCATTATCATACGTCAAGATGGTGATTTTCTTGTAAGTAATTAATAACAAGTAACATTAATTAGTATAAACTCTCTTACTTAGTTTAATTATTTATTTATTTTCAGTATGCACTGATGCTATTCATCATGTGAGAGAGCACCAGAAGTAAAAAATATGAAATTTTATTTTGTCTTAGCATTCTATTTCTATTGCTTCTATTTTCTAGATTTTTAGAATAAAAAATAAAAAAATATTTCTGTAAGTAAAAATACGAAATTTTTTGTCTTAGCATTTTATTTCTGTTCTTTCTACTTTCTAGAATTTTAGAATAAAAAGTAAAAAAAAAAACATTTCTAATACCATAATATGGCAGTGTTATAGCATTATTAATAGGAGTATGTTATTATTTTGGTCAATTATAAGATACAGATGTTAATTGGTATAGAGCTAAAGAGATTTCTTTAAATACAACGGTAGATTGACACGTAGTGTATGTGTCATTCATATTCATGATTGCTGTCGGTGAATAGCAGAAGTGTCACAGAAGAGGCAAAGGAGATAGCTCATAGCTGTTGAGCCGTGTAGCGCCTGAGCTCCGAAAATCCGTTACGGGAATGGGTTTTTTTAATTATTTTTTGGCCAGTGTTACGGGAATGCTATTGGATACATTGTTATCGTGTTTTGGGCCTTTTGGATTTGAGTTAAGAAGTTCGGCCTCATTTTTTTTTCATTTGTGATAATAGTTGTTTGTTGAGAAAGGAATAAAATAAAAGTGGGCCCGTTCAAGGCAAAAGATGTTAGGAGGGTAAAATTCTAAGGAGTAATACTATACTGAAGAGTTTTTTAACCAAACAAAAAAAATTATAGTGAAAAGTGATGATTTTTTGAAAAATAAAGATTATGTTTTTATGTAAAAAGAAATCCAGTTTTTAAAAAATGCATTGCATATATTTTTTTAATTTAGTTAAAATATTTATTGTTCACCTATTTCTATGCTTTATAAAAAGAAAATCATTAAGATATTGGGAATTGCATTTCCAAAAAAATTCAATGGAATAAAAAGAAATAAAAAAGTTTTAAATGAGATAAATTGAACCAATAATTGGCACATATAAGCAATGTTATTATCATTATTTGTCTAAATAATCCACTATAAAAATAGCAAAAAATTTTAGTTTTCTAAAACCTTAAAAAATATAAATGGAGTGACCTTTGAATTACATAACTTAAGATTCAAATGTAATTTTTTAAATGAATATCAGTTGATAAGACATTACATTCTTATAAAATTTTAGTTATAAATTTAAAAAGAAAATAACAATTATTTTGGTATCCATGTGGGTAATAATTCTATTGCTCTATCAACATAGATTTAGGAGAGAAATATAAAAATTTGTATTTTTAAGATATAATACATATTTTTATTATATTAACAAAAAATGTAATAATAAAAGCTTAAAGTTATATCATTTATTTTTTAACAAGGACCTTTATTTATAGGATTTTTTGTTTGTTTAATTAAATATTTTTTATTTTTTTTAATATGGGTAATATGACTTGTCTTATTATTTATTTATTTTAAGTATCATATTTTTTAACAGGTTTTAGATTCGGTCAATTTTTTTAAAAAACCATAATTAATACTCAATAAATAGTTACAAGATTGTTGACTTAGTATGTTTTGGGTGATTTTTTTTAATAAGAATACGGGTACATTTTTTTAATAAGAATACGGGTATATTTATTTTTAAAATGTAAATAAATTGATAAATATAGAAATGTAAATATAAATTCTATTAATCTATTTATTTAAGAAATCGTCATAATAAAATATTTATAGAATTATATTTTTTAAATATATTATATGTATATGAAAAATCAATAGCTGATTATTTGAATAAAACAAATTTTCTCTAATATTATTCATTTACAACTCTCCTAGAAAATTTATATTTCTTTTCTGTTTAATTTTATGTAATTTTTAGAGTCTCTAGTAAATTCAAAATATATAAATAAACTATAGAACTCTAGCATGATTTACATATAAAGTAAAACACAATATAAATTGTGCTAGAGTTTTATAATTTGTATGTATATTCTAATTTTATTAGAGTCTACAGCGAATTACATATAGTTAAAATAGAATTATATATATGCCTCCATGAGGTCGAACACACGACAAAGTGAATTTGATATTTATATATAGGCTTTGTCTGATTCTTAAGCCTTGTTTTGAGTTTTGTGACACGATATAAATAATAGTTGATATATTATTTTTTATTTATTTAATATAAAATATAAATCAAACAATTTAAAATTTATAATATTCTTTGACTATAAAAAAAACTCCTAAAAAATAAGAGCATATATAATTATATTATTCGTATGTTAATTTTGCACTAAAATTTACATTAAAACTTTTTTAATGTTTGTTGCGATAATAAAAAATAAAAATTATGTCCATCTATAACTTAAAAATTTATAAATAATGAATAGCAACCCTTAAAATTGTGTTAATCCTTTTTGATATTTAAAATTCAAAATTTTAAACACAACTAAAAGTGACAATAAGAGAAATACAAATAAATGATATTTTAAAATTTTTAATAAAGGTACCTAAAGAAATGATTCAAACTCAAAATTTAAGTATCATGTAAACAAAAAAGTATTATTATTATTATTATTATTATTATTATTATTATTATTATTATTATTATTTGAATTTCTAAACACAATTAAATGTGACAATAAAAAAATAAAAAAAATTATAAGCGAAACATCTAAAAAAAATCTTTAAACTCAAAATTTAAGTATCATGTCGGCAAAAAACTCTATATTTGTATTACTGTTACTATTATCGTAAAAATAAAGATAAAAATTAAAAGAAAGAAATGATAAATAAAAGGTTTGTATCCAAAAAAATTAGTAAAATTATTTATTTATTATTCTAGGTCACATTCTAATAAATTGGTCAATATTTTAAAGAGTTAACCTTTTTTATTTGAAATTCCAATAGCTTCAATACATTATTTAGACACTCAAAAGATATTACCTTTTTACCTTAGTAATCTTAACTAGTTTCTTTAATTAATTGCAATGCATAAACCGACGAAACCGATATAAAAAATTAGATATTGTTTATCTAATATGAAAAATTAGATATTCTTTATCTAATACTAAAACTTTTGTTGAGCACTTTGTTTATTCCTGTATTTGTATTACGAATTTATAATGAACACTATTTTTCAGTGTTGAGTCTCTTTTTTCTTAAAAAAAAAACATATTACAATTATAATTTATCATAATTTATATCAACTAATTAATTGTACTTTATTATATTGCTTATTTTGGTTTCACTAATTTGGTGGTGGGATTCGTTATTCTTTATGAATAGAGCATAGAGTTCAGACTACTGTGTGCAGGCTTGTTTGTTAATTAATGGGTTTAGGAAAAGAGAATTTTAGGATATTTGTTAACAAAAAAATAAGAGTTTTCAAATTTTTTTATAACAAAAAAAATTTCCGCAATTGAAAGGATCAAAATATAACGGACATCGTAATTAAATATGGAAATTGAAAAACCATGACCCTACCTATCTTGCGTTTCATATTTTATTTTTGGGTCAAAGCCAATAAGGCCCAAGGCCTGAAGCTGGATAAACGGAACCCAACACAATATCATCCCGTTGGTTGTTCACACAATCAACTCGGCTCAAAAACCCTTTTCATGAGCGCCCACAAACTGCTGATCTCCTGCCCCATACTGCAATAGCAGGTAAACGTGTAAGTAGGATATACAATTAAAAAAAATATCTGTATATCTGTATAATAATTAATCTGTACCGGAGAGCGACTCTATTATTTTTTATTTTATTTAATTTTCTAGGACAATAAAAAAAGGCTAAATAAAAAAGTTTGGGCTGTTTGAGTTATTATTTTTTTGTCTCTCTAATATTATCATTTTTCATTTTTATATAAATTGTGACATGCAAATTTAACTAAATTATCGTATAACAGATTTTAACTATTAATTTATACAAAAATAAATAAATTCTCACAAAAAAAGGATAATTGATGTCAAAAATTATTAGATAAATAAACGTATTTGACTAAACTACTTAGTATAATACGTATTATCATCTTAATTATAGAGGGATGAGTGGGAAGGGTTGTGTGGTGAAGTGTGCCAGCTATGTGGAGAAGAAATAGGAGTTACTGAAGATGGTGATCTCTTTGTGGCTTGCAACGAGTGTGCCTTTCCCGTTTGCAGAAACTGTTATCACTATGAACGCCGGGAAGGAACCCAACTCTGCCCACAATGCAAAACCAGATATAAGCGTCTCAAGGGTATGTATGTATGGTGAAAACTCAGGTAAAGTCAACTTTACGTGAAGTTGATATCTGAGAGCCGTTAGATGAAAATTTAGTCAAATCAGTCAAATCATCTAACAGCTCTTAGGTATCAATTTTATGTAAAGTCGACTGCACTTGAGTTTTCACGATATATGTATATATCTATAAATCAATTTTAGTGTTAATTTTTATAAAGATGTTTTTAGGTGAATATGATAATTAAAAATCGTTAAACAATTTGAATTGTTTAACATAATATATGTTACGTCTTAATTATTATCTTTATATGTTATGGTGTAGGATGTGCGAGAGTTGAAGGTGACGAAGAAGAAGATGACATTGATGACTTAGAGAACGAATTCAAACAAGAGATGCATGTCACTATGTCTCCCGAGGTAAATGTTTTTTTTTTTTTCAATTCTGACCTACTATATTAGTATTTTCTTAACAACCAAACATACTTTTTTTGTTTTTTTTTAATTAAAAAATAAAATACATCATTAATTAGTAATAACTATATTTTTAATACGACTATCAAGAATATTTGGTGTATAAATAGTATTTTTTTTATCTTTTTTATCAATAGCTTCTTCTAGCTCTTGTTCTATAATTCTGGATTTTTTTTTATATTTTGTATCATATTATATAAAATTTGAGTAGGACTAAAAAATGTATATTTAAGTAGGACTCTTTTATGTATTAATTATAGGAATTTAATTTTGATACACTGACAGTGTAAAGTGGTTTTACAGATGCATTTAATTACGTAATGTTACATTAGTAAAAATAACTACTTTTCACATTGATTACGTGAATGATCATTCAAAAGAACAAATGTAATTGTACGATTGTGTAAAAACACTTTACAATATAAGTACATCAAAATTAAACTCTAATCATACATATTTTTATTTTGTTTTATTAAGTTTTTTCTTGTCACATGCTAGTTTATTTTGTTGTTTTACAAGTTTTGATATAAACAATAAAAAAGAAGGAAGTAATTTAATGTACTTATTATGAGTTTTTCATTATTTTTTGAGTATATTAGAGTATATATGAATGCTCAAACGGTTGCTAAATATATTTTGATGGATTAAACAGTCATTAAATATAAGAAAAAATTATGACAAATTTATAATTTAGTGACAATTTAAAACTATTTCTAAATATATTGTGATAGTTAAAAATAGTCACAAAAATATTAAAAAAAATTATCACATAATTTAGTAATTTAATGATCAAATCGTTACTAAATATAGAATAAAAAGTACCTTAATAAGTGTTATAAATTTGTAATGGTTTTATATTTTAAAAACTGTCACAAATAATTTAGCAACACTTTTATCAACATTGGTTCAAAATAGTTGCTAACCATTATGAAAAAATTTAGCAACAATTAAAACAGTAATTAAACAGTAAAAGGATCGTCGCAAAAATACTATTTTGTTATAACGGGTGAGAAAATTTTTTATACAGTGTAAGATTAGATTTAAAGAATAAACATTGAAAAAATCTATTTTATTCTTCTCTGCTAGTATGTATTATCATTTTATTTGTTTAAGAAGTACATTTAAGCCATTACTTAAAGCTAAAGAGTCTAAAGTTTTCCAAAAGATTATTATATCAAGTGATATCAAAAGTTGGCCACTTTTCATGTAACTTTTAGGATTGCTTAAATTCATAAAATATAATAGATTAAGAACCTTAATCAATCTCTCTCTCCCCTTCTCCCTTTTTCTTTATTTATTTATTTATTTTCTGAACTATAATTTAAACAACTAGCACTATTACAAAAACGAGATTTAGCCACTAAATTTTAACTACAAATACTAAATTGTGATAAAAATAAATGAGCGTGCTTTGTATTTAGCACGAAACATTGTCACAGTGGCTAAAATTTAACATTTTGCCACAAACAATATTCATCGTAGCCTTTTAATTTTTTCATGGAATATATATAGATATAAATATTATTTTCTGAACTATAATTCAAACATTATTTCTAAAAACTTAGCATGCACGTAATTGATTTTGGACAGGATGATGAAACATCTCAAGAACATCATCATAGTGCTTTAGTTCCATCATACGTGATG
Source organism: Arachis duranensis (assembly GCF_000817695.3). Classification (NCBI taxonomy): domain Eukaryota; kingdom Viridiplantae; phylum Streptophyta; class Magnoliopsida; order Fabales; family Fabaceae; genus Arachis; species Arachis duranensis. The sequence goes on from NC_029781.3 coordinate 103,744,130, forward strand.
AGTAAAGAGATGATTGGATTGCAATCCCGGGCCATGGATCCTTCGAAGGACCTTGCAGCTTATGGCTATGGAAGTGTTGCATGGAAAGAAAGAATGGAATTGTGGAAGCAAAGGCAACAGAGACTTGAAGAGTCTCATAATCATCACCAAAATCATGCTTCACCAGATGATGACACTGAATTCTCTCTGTATGTAGTTTCTTTTCACTCTCTGTTCCAACTTCTTTTACTTTATTTAAGTACAAAATTTTAGTGTGTAAATTAAGGAAATAATTACAAACATCTTCATTATATTTTAGATAAATTTATGTAAGTATCTTTATTAATTTTTATCATATTTTCATACTAAACTATTTCTCTTAATTGCCACTTACTCACTCTTCTTGGTTTAATAGGTTACCGGTAAAAATATTGAATTAATTAATATTTTATAACTAAAAAAAGTAAAAATTTAAGTGCAGATAACTTCATATAAAATTGATAGTTGAAAGTCGTTAGATGACAATTTAGTCAAACCTATTAAATTATTTAACGACTTTTAATTATGAACTTCATATAAAATTAACTGCACCTGAATTTCTATTTTAAAAAAATACTGTGTGAACAAATTATTTTTATAACTAAATTCAACCAAAATTTTTTCTTTTATTTTTATATTTCTCTACCTTTTTTTGAACTGGTTTTTATTGTGCCAATAGATTATTTAGTTAAATTTAATTACCAAAATAATTTAATTGTGTAGCATCATCATTTTTTAAAATGGACAATTATTTGGGATTAAAAATTGAATGATTATTTTTGGAATCAAAGGGAGTAAGAGTTTAATTAAATTGATTCTTGGAGAATACTGTTTACATGGAACTCATGGAAGGTGCATGTATAAAGTCTCTCTCTATATATATATATATATCTTTCTTTGCTCCTTGCAGAAACTATTAATATAAAAAAGATATTTTTTTTCTTTTTAGTAAAAAAAATAAAAAGTTGGCCAACGTAAATTCAAATACAAAACAAATATAAAAAAAATATTTGATATATAAATAGCAGTAATACTAAAATACTTTTATACTCATATAAAAATATAATTGTTAGTCATTCACTAATTATATATTTAAATTATTTTTAATTAATAAAACAAAAAAATACTAATTTAAAAAATATATTAGTATCAACATAATATCTATCATAAAAGTATACACATTTAAATTTAAATACAATTATATATGATACGTATACATTAAAATTAACTATTAATATAATTAATATATATATATATATATATTAAAATAGAAAAACTCATTAAAAATGAATTAAACTGCACATACATATATTACAAATATATAGTGACTAATTTTAATAACTAATTTAAATGTACAAATAATATTTTATTATTTTCGTAATAACAAACTTATATATTAGTATCAACATAATATCTATCATAAAAAGTATATACATTTAAATTTAAATACAATTATATATGATAGATATACACTAAAATTAACTATTAGTATAATGAATTAACTGAACATATATTAATTACAAATACATAATGACTCATTTTAATAACTAATTTAAATATACAAATAACATTTTTATTTATTTTCGTAATAACAAATTTATATATCTCTAACAATTATTACGCACGCATTTTGATTGTTTGTTGTTGATCAGAATGGACGAAGCAAGACAACCATTATCAAGAAAGATGGGAATTCCATCGAGTAAAATGAACCCATACAGAATGATGATAATAATAAGGGTGGTGGTTGTTGCTTTCTACTTCCATTATCGAGTAACTCATCCAGTTGAAAATGCATATGCCTTGTGGCTTGTATCAGTCATATGTGAGGTTTGGTTCACTCTTGCTTGGATTCTTCACCAATTCCCTAAATGGTTCCCTGTCCAAAGGGAAACCTACTTGGATCGTCTTTCCTTAAGGCAAGACTCTTTTTATTTCATTTCCTACTCTATTATACGGTGGAAAGTGGAAACTCACGTGCAATTGACTTCACGTGAAGTTGATACTTAGATGATTTGATTGATTTGACTAATGCTCTCAGATATCAACTTTACGTGAAGTCGACTTCACCTGAATTTTTACTCTATTATATATATTTAACAAGGTTCTGAAAAATGAACTAACCTTTCAATTAATAGAATTAGAGGTTTGAATAAAAATATTTAAAAGTTTGGCTGAAATTTAACCAAAATAAAAACGATTGTAATAAAATAATATATTTATGAATAAAAAATATATACTTTTTAACTGATACTTTGACTGAATTTTTAAATTTTTTTATTAGTTTGATGCCAATCGATTTTTATTTAAACCAAATTGATCTGGTCGATTTTTTATTAATCTAATTAAACCATTTGATTTAGTCCAATTTTTAGAACTATGATATTCACTCGTTCATTATATATTAGGATAAAAAAATTAATTAAATAAACGGTTATATAAATTAAAAGTGATGGATGAGAATCTTTAAATATTTTAATATATTTTATTAAATTTTTATTTAACGATTTTTGAATAAATTATCTTAAAAATAAACATTTATTATACCAAATTTCAGTCAAGTTTTAATATATATAATTGCATTGCTTTATAAAAAAGAAATACACTGTCCATTATAAGAATAAAAACAAAAAAAAGAAATTTCCCACTTTATATATTGAATTAACATTATTTTCGTATTATATATATTATTAATATAATTCTAGGGAAAAGATTTTAATATTAAAATTATAATATTTGAAAAGAAAATATTCTTAGGATTTTATGAGATTGAATGATATTTGACAAAATGTTCTAAAATTTAGGCAAAAACAAAACACTTTCAACATTTTATCAAATATCATTTATATATATTATAGCTTATATGACAAGATACTTTTTTTTCCCACGAAAATATTATTTATATCATAATTTATATTTAGTTACTCATGATTTCTTTACCATATTTTTCACATAAAAATTCCTAGAATAATCTTTAGAAAAAGATAATAACTAAAATGTTTAGTCATACAAATACTATACATATTGTAATTTAATCAAATATATCATATTATGTAACTGCATTTTAGTTAATATCAATATTCTGAAAATCAAATCGAACTAGTCGGTTTAACTGGAATAATAAAAAATCAGTCTTTTAACTGATTCGGTTGACGTAAAAAATGTCTGCTAAAAAACCGGTCGAATCGACAATAAATCAATAAACCGATAGAATCGGCCAGTTTTTTAATAATTTTTAGAATTATAATTAAAAAAAAAGGAAAATAGATCATATAAATACTTAATATCGTTACATATAAAAGCATGCATGCATGGTAAAAATGTTCACATGAGTATATATTAAAAATGAAATTTTTGATATATAGGTTTGAAAAGGAAGGAGAGGGTTCAGAATCAGAGCTTTCAGCAATTGATATATTTGTTTCAACAGTTGATCCACAAAAGGAGGCACCATTGGTGACAGCAAACACTGTTCTTTCAGTACTGGCTGTGGATTACCCTGCTGATAAGGTTTCTTGTTATGTGTCTGATGATGGAGCAGCAATGTTAACATTTGAGGCCTTATCTGAAACTTCTGAATTTGCAAAGAAATGGGTTCCTTTTTGTAACAAGTTCAATGTTGAGCCTAGAGCACCTGAATCCTATTTTGCTGAGAAAATTAATTACCTTCAAGATAAGGTGCACCCTTCATTTGTCAAAGAGAGAAGAGCAATGAAGGTAACATCTCTTCATTTTTTGAAGAATTCTCAAGGTATTCTTGAAATACCGGTATTCTAGTAGCTATTGATTCTTATTGTAAAAAATATATAATATATATTAATTAAAATCAACGGTTAAAATTAATGAAATATCGATATTTTAAAAACATTTAAAATGGTATAATTTTATTGAATTTTTAATTAAGTCTTTATAATTTTTTTCTTTTCGATTAAATTCTTATATTATATCAGATTTTATGATTAAGTCCCTATCGTGACAAAAATATTAGAATTAATGGAATATTCTGTTAAACAAAACGAATATACCTAACATTTGACTGAATATTCTATATAGTTTAACAGAATATTTTGTTAATTCCAATATTTTTGTCACGATAGGACTTAATTACAAAATCTGACATGGTATAGGGACTCAATTGAAAAGAAAAAAAATATTGGGATTAAATTGAAAATTTCGTAAAACTATAGGAATCGACAGACTAATTAAACTTTTAAAAAGTTTACTATCCAATATATAAGCTTATGGTGCTGGTAAAAATATATAATTTTTATTTTGATTTTTGTAAAATAGTTTCTGAATTCTAGAAATTTAAAATTTTGATTTTAGTCATTCTTATTAATTTATGCATTAATGCTCATATAATACATTAAATAATCATGTTACATACACACACAGTATAAAAAAAAAATCAATAATCAAATTAATCATAGTGAATGAAATAATATAAATATTTATACATAAATACTATAATAAATTTAGTGATTTATTCTTGGTGTATATTTAGTATTTTTTACATTAAATAAAAACGTGACATATTTATATGATAAAATATATCACATTCTTAGTATTTCATGTAATTAACTGAATTTTGTCGATTAACTACGACAAAAATAGTCCGAAAAATCATCACTGATGTGTCACAAAACATAATTTGTGAAGAATTAATTACTGCCCATTAATTATAAAAATTATAAACAACAAACCAAAAGCTTTATTACCTATTTTAATAGGACTAAATAAACTTGCTTAAGGCAAATGTTCAAACTAATATATAACATGTAGAGAGAATACGAAGAGTTTAGAGTTCGAATGAATTGTCTGGTTGCAAAAGCTGGGAAGGTTCCTGAAGAAGGTTGGACAATGCAAGATGGAACCCCATGGCCTGGCAATACTATTCATGATCACCCCGGAATGATACAGGTAATCACAAAAAATTAGTCATTTTTTATAACGTAATATTATTAATAATGTGATATTATGTTGGTCTCTATATTTTTTTATTTATTAGATTTTTACACAATTTTTAATTTTATAATGAGGTCTTTTTCAGTATCAAAATTATTAGAGTTAACTGAATTTGTTTTTGTAAATTGAAGGTATTCATATTAAAAACGTAATTAGATCTTTGACTATATATATTTTGGAAGAAATATTCTATTAATTTTAACGTTTTTGACATGAAAATGACTTAATCACAAAATTAAAAATAGTATAGAATTAAAAAAATTAAAATATAAGAATCTGATTAAAAATTTGATACAATTATAGAGACTAACAAAATAATTAAACCTCAATTAAATAATAAGTCATTAATGAGTTTTATAACAAATTAAAATCACTTTAGCATAGATGATTGTGGAAACTCATGTGCAGTCGACTTCACGTGAACTTGATATCTGAGAGCCGTTAGATAATTTGACTAAATTTTTATCTAATGGCTCTCAAATATCAACTTCACGTGAATTTTCACTATAGATGATATAAATGCGTTAGAGAAAATAAATTCTTTTATTTTACCTTCAAAACACCTAATAATGAGTCGTATTTGCACAGGTTTTTCTAGGAAAAAGCGGAGGACATGACAAGGATGGTAATGAACTACCACGTTTGATATATGTTTCAAGAGAAAAGCGACCTACTTTCAATCATCACACAAAAGCTGGTGCACTTAATTCATTGGTGAGCCTTGAAAAACATCTATCAAGAACTAGTTCATAGAATGAAATTAAATTGATCATTATTATATGTGTATTTGAAACAGGTGAGAGTGTCTGCAGTGCTTTCCAATGCCCCTTTTGTGCTGAACTTGGACTATGATAATTACATTAACAATAGCAAGGCTATAAGAGAAGCCATGTGCTTCATGATGGATCCATTGTTAGGTCAAAGGGTTTGCTTTGTTCAATTCTCTCACAGATTTACTAATAATCATGCTAATGATGATGACTCATATCACAACCAAACAGCTGCTTTTACTGATGTAATTACAATCTAATCCTTTTCTTGAAATTAATCTCCCAATTTTAAATTATGTTTGTTAGTTACTGGCAGTGTTGCAAGTTTCAAAATAGACAAATTTTATAGCGACCAACAAAATTGGTTGCTATAAAAAAGTTAGTAGCAACTAACACTAAAACTATACTATTCCGTCGCTAAATAAGAAATTAGCCAACAAAATGAAAAATTAGATTTTGAAGGCTACTATTGCATCAAAAGTTAATCGCATTAGACAGCCGATTCAACCGGATTAACAAAAAAAACAAAAGAGGTCATTTAATTCAGTCGAGTCGGCATGAAAAATTAATTACTAGTGAATTTTTTAATTAGTGCTTAATTCTTTTAAATTTTTTTATGAAAAAATATATACTTTATATAAAAATATATTATTTTATTATATCTGATTCAACTCTCTAAACATCTAATTTCATCCAACTAATGATGCTGCAATTTCAAACAGTGCTTTCTGAATTAAACAGTATATAACAAGAATCAAAACTCTCTTTACTTGAATTTAATTATTTAATTTGCAGGTTAAGATGAAAGGTTTGGATGGTATTCAAGGGCCTACATGCATTGGGGTAGGATGTGTGTTGAGAAGGCAAGCATTGTATGGTTATGATGCTCCAAGAAGAAAGAAGGGTCCAAGAAGAACATGCAACTGCTGGTCAAAGTGTTGTGGCTGCTGCGGATGGTGTTGCATGGGAAAGAAGAAGAAGAAGAAGTGCAACAAAGAGAGCAGCCATAGAAAAGTACATTCTGAAGCATCTATTCATCAGAGTGCTCTCAACTCTATTCAACATGTAACTCCACGTAAGTCATTTCACACTTGTATAACATTTTATTGGTTTTAATTTTGTCACTATTATTTATATGCATGACAGCTGGTCGTTTGTTATTGGCTGGTTGAAGTTGTTAGTTAGATTAGTTAGTGATGAATTCTAACTAACAACTTCAACTAGTCAATAATAAATAATCAGCTGTCATACATATATAACAGATTCAATAATTTTGTGACAGATTTTTAACAGTAGAAATAGAAATACTTTATACACCAACAATGTCAATAAAATGTAAAAGAATTTTATATGGATATTGTCACATTAGAAAAAATAATTAATTTTTAAACTCAAATTTATTGCTTTAAATATCATCTAAACACATAAATTTATGGTTTAATTATTCTGTCGGTTCCTATAGTTTTACTAAATTTTTAATTAGGTCCCTATATTTTTTTCTTTTCGATTGAGTCCCTATATCATATCAGATTTTGTAATTAAGTTCCTATTGAATATATCTAACACTTTACTGAATATTCTATATAATTTAACAGAATATGCTGTTAATTTCAATGTTTTTGTCATGGTAAAGACTTATTTACCAAATCTAATATAGTACATGGATCTAATTAAAAAAATTATAAAGATCTAATTAAAAATTTAATAAAATTATAAGGACTTATAGGATAATTAAACCTAAATTTAATTAGATAAGAATGATCGTATAGAACTTTTTATACTGTTGTCATCTGATTAAATATTAATAATGCAAGTCTTACTTTGAGATATTAATTGTATATATAGGAACTGAGGGTGAAATTTCGGGTCCAATAACGGAAGAGAAGTTAGCCAAAAAATTTGGACGATCTCCAATTTTCATTGCATCAACTCAATTGGGTGATGGCGAGGCAGTAAAACATGGCAGTCTCGCTTCTCTACTCACAGAAGCCATACATGTCATTAGTTGTGGCTATGAAGAGAAAACAGAATGGGGGAAAGAGGTAACAAAATTCTTTATGGATATAGTTCGTTATAAATTCGAAAATGATAGCTAAAATGTGAATAACGGTTATATTAAGTAAGTTAGTTAAGTATATCAATTTATCTAAAGTTTTTAAAAATTATATATTTTCAACTGAAATATTGACAGGTTTAACTAAATTGTCATCTAATTACGTCTAAGTTTTCATATTAAAATACGCATAACTGTGTTAAATATAATGGAAACTTACATGCAATTGGTAGTTGAGAATCGCTAGATAACAATTTAGTCAAACATATTAAATTATCTAATAGATCTCAACTAGCAACTTCACATAAAGATAACTAGATGTGAGTAAACATTTGTCGGATTTTTTGTGTGTTGTTCACAGAAATATTTTTGGTATGTAATATAATATTAATATTTTGAACATGGTGGGTCAGATCGGATGGATCTATGGATCAGTTACAGAAGATATATTGACAGGGTTTAAAATGCATTGCCATGGATGGAAATCTATATACTGTATTCCTGAGAGAGCTGCATTCAGAGTACTTGGTCCAAGAAACCTTGCAAATTATATGCAACAAGTGTTTGAAAGTGCCCTTGGATCCATTGAAATTTTCATGAGCAAACATTGTCCTCTTTGGCATGGATATGGTGGAGGACTCAAGTGGCTAGAGAGAATTTCTTATGTCAATTCCATGCTCTCTCCCTTCACATCAATTCCTTTGCTGGCATATTGTACTCTGCCTGCTGTTTGCTTGCTAACTGACAAGTTTATTGTTCCTCAGGTATCAAGTTTATTCTACGGTGAAGTTAATAATTGAGAATCGTTAGATAATTTGACAGTTCTCAGCTATTAACTTCACATGAAGACAGCTGCATGTGAATTTTTACAATGCTATATTGTTGTTTTGCTCGAAAATCTCTATGCTTACCAAATTTCTTAATAAAAGTACGCAAAGATAATAAAATTGTGAATGAATAAGGAAAGGAAAAAAAAGAATGAAGAAACTTTATTAATTGTTGATGGATTGAAATTGTAAACTATAAAAGCAAATAAAGATAAGATAATAATAAAGACTAAAATTATAACTGAATTTGTGTATTCTGTTGGGCTGAATTTATGGGCCGTAAGACTTCTTTATTCTTGTCATGGGTTAAGGTGGAAGAGTGGTTTAATATTTCTCTTTTGACATAACTTGTAGCTTAGCAGCATAGCTGGCATGTGGTTCCTGTCCCTCTTCATCTGCATCTTCACCACAAGCATTCTAGAGATGAGATGGAGCAGAGTTACAATCCATGAATGGTGGAGAAACCAGCAATTTTGGGTCATGGGAGGAATCTCAGCTCATTTATTTGCTCTCTTCATAGGCCTATTCAAAGTCTTGGTAGGTGTAAACACAAACATGATTCTCACGAAGACGACAATAACAAGGGATAACGATCATGACCATTCTGAATTGTTTGCAATAAAGTGGACAACATTTCTAATTGTTCCAACAACATTGATGATGTTGAACATAATTGCCATTGTGGCTGGAGTCTCACATGCAATAAACAATGGCTTTGAATCTTGGGGTCTTCTATTTGGAAAGCTCTTGTTTTCATTGTGGGTAATTCTCCACTTGTATCCATTGCTGAGAGGTATGATGCACAATAATAATAGAACTCCCACCATTGTTCTTGTTTGGTCAATCTTGCTTGCATCATTCTTCTCTGTTCTGTGGGTGAAGATAGATCCATTCTTACCCAAGTCAAATGGTCCAATTTTAGAGGAATGTGGATTGGATTGCAGTTAATAGAAGGTCTCTGAAATTTCAGAAAATTTTCAATTAGATTTTTATATCTTTTTTTTTAAATTAAGTCCTACCGTAACAAAAACGTTGAAATTAACGGAATATTCTATTAAACTATATAGAATATTCAACCAAGTGTTAGGCAGATTTGTTTTGTTCAACGTTTTTATCATAACAGAGACTTAATTACAAAATCTGATATAATATATAGGGACTAAAAAAAATATGAGTTATTTAGTTTTGTATTGTATGTCATAGGTAACATTATATTATTGTTTGTTCTTTATTTACTCAAATTTGATTCCAATAGAGGGAGTCTTAACCTTATTCTAGATAATTTTTCAGAAACATGAGAGTGACTGTTGAATATTTATGTATCATGAGACTAGACAAGATTTGTGCCAATTGATGGAGAAATAACTTTTTGAGATAACAGAATTGGTACATGTTTGACCGAGCTTTCCTAATATATTAGTTAATTTAATTTTATTCATGTCAATACTCAAGTACTAAGTTGTTTAGTTTTTAAATTAATGGATGAATTTGATCATCGGATAAAAATTAGAGAGACTATTTTAATTGAAATTATTTTTTATTGTTGAGCACAGTATTTTTTAATTTGACAAATTAAGAACTAATTTGTCACAAATCTAAGCTCTACTTAAGGATCTGTCATTAGTCAATGAATCGTTATATGTACAAGAGAAGATTATTTAAACGGACAAGTGAGCTGACCACTCGACAAATTCAAATTAATTTATTTATCATTTAAAACTGAAGCACCTTCTTTATCAATTTTAAAATTGAATGATCAATTAGATCATCAAATGAAATTGGAAAATTAATATAATTGTTATCTCGTTTAAAAAAAAGACTGTATGATAGAAAAATTAAAAATCAAAGACAATATAGCCACCTCGAAATGACTTGATATGGGAAGGAAAACATCAGTCTTCTCCATCCAACATCATCTCAATTAACAGTATGTTTATTTTGTATTTTTATTTTATTTTTTATTTTTTATTATAAAATTCTAAAAATAAAAAATGACACATAAATCAAATGTAACTTGTCAAAGGAGTTTAAGGTTGCAAATTCTACTATCAAGGCAAAATCTTGCTTGGGATGTTTTTCTACAATGTATTGGATAAACTTATTATTTCGTATTTGTCAATAACTAATTTCTAATATCATGTAGCATGATTATTTTCTTTCTTGATTGGGAATAAGTATTTTTGAAGAGAATAATTAAGTACAAGGTATCAACTTTAATTTAGTTATTATTAGATAATTTTTTAGGATAAGTTACCAAATAATTTAATATAGATGCATAATATATAAGGACATCTTAAAACAATTTACTATGCACCTATAATAGATTGTTTTAAATCAGATCAATTTGTGTAAAAAAAGTTTACATACCAAATCAATTAAAATTGGTGATTTATTCAATTTTTATTTAAATTTTTTTTTGAGGATTTAGAGTATAGATTTAAAATTTAGGATTTAGAATTTAAAATTTAAAATAAAAAAAACTGACCATATTTGGCATGAGTATTACTCATTAATTACTTGTTATGCTTTTGAAATCTTAAAAAATATTATATTCCTATGATCATCTAATAGTTCTATTTTTTTTTCCTCTGAAAATTTTATTCTCCCCTAGATCTATCTTGATGTGAATGCTAATCGAAGAAACCCCAAACCTCATTTCCACACTGTCATCCTATAGATCAATTTAATCAGGTTCTTTCCCTGTTCATTTTGTTAATTTACCAGAATAGTGGTTATGAATTTATCCATTTTGGGTAAAAAATTTGTTTTCCTCATCATCAATTACCTTGTGATGTTTTCAATTGATTTGGGTTTTCATTGATATTGGTTTCTTAGATTTATTTATTTACATGTTATGAAAATTCAATAATCTTTTTAGAAACCTCGAAATTAAAATAGAGGATGTGCTATAATATATTGACGAGGAAGGTGAATTAATTTCCCTATTTTTTTTTTCTTTTCTCCAAAAATGCATACGTGAATGTTAGAAAATGTAAATCAAATACTGCAAAAAATTGAAATTAGTTTCTTCTTCAACTTTGCAATTTTTTTAATTAAAAAAAGTGTAGCATTATTGTAGCTAACTAATTTTTTTTCCTTTTCTTTGTAATAGGTTGTATGTATATATGGAGAGCTATGTTGGAAATAAAAATTGTGAGAAATAGTGATGGTGTGTTTTAATAATAAGTTGATTTTGAAATGGTGCATTATGGTGTGTTATAATACCAATGGCTTTGAGGATCATAGCAATTTCTGGGGTTTCTACAGTGTTAAGCTTTATTGCTTTGCACTTCTGCTCAGAATTTTCACTATACAAACTCATTTCTGATGGAATAATTAACTTAGACAATAATAATAATATTAATATTAATAGTAATAATATTACCAAGATTGATGAGTTGCCTTTTGATTTTTCCACCACCATTGGGTTGTTGGCGAATTGCTTCATCAATGTTTTCATTCTTATCAATCTTTGTCTCAAGGTCAGTTTCTTCTTTTACTTGTTTTTTTTTAATGTTTAGATTTTTATTTTCTTAGAATAGTAGCAAGTGCTAGTAATATTAAGTATTGACATATTTAATATAAGAATTTAATTTTAATGTACTATTAATATAAAATAATTTTATATATATATTTAATTATGTAAACTAATATTTAAATTAATTTTTAATATTTTTTTATCAAATATATAATAGTCTTCAGTCAATTTTTTATAATATTCACTAATAAAAAATAATAATAATTATTTATTTTTATTCTTTTAAAATTAAAAATTAATTTTTAACTATTTTTTATAACTTTTAAATACCGTAGTAATTACCACAAAAAATATTGAATTGGCACATGAACTCACACATAATAGTTCAGTGTTCACGTGTGTAAGAATGAAAAAACAGTCCTGGCCTAAAAATCCATAACTGCGTTCCTAACCCTTAATAAAAATATGGTGAAAATTTAGATGCAAATCAATTTTATGTGAAATTAATAAATAAGAGTTATTGGATAAAAATTTAGTCAAATCAGTTCAATCATCTAATGATTATTCGATATCAACTTCATGTGAAGTCGAGTTTTCACCTAAAAATATCTGCTTTTAAAATTTATAGATTGGTTTAGATAATTACTCTAATTTTTTTACTCTTGAGGACTAAATTGTAAATATGATAAAACAAATACGCAATAAGCATCCTCTCCTCTGAAGCAAAGATCGTGAGCTTCCTCCTTTCTTTCTCTCCTTCCTTCTTTCTTTGAATATCAACACATTCGGTGTATGCCGTGGCCACTGCCTTCAGTTTAGGTCAATCCTCTTTTCCCTCGCTAACTCAATTTCGCTCCTAATTCCATCTCTACTTCCCACTCCGTACTTAGTTCCTCAATTTTGTGATGGTCAGTTATGATTAATTCATCTTTTTATTTCATTTCTGTAACTAATCGGTGCTGTTACGCTGTGTCTGATTTCGTCGGTGATTTTTTTTTTGTTTCTGACTTTTTTTTGTTGTTGTTGTTACTTGCAGGCTATGTTCTTCACGGAGTTGTATTCTTCTGAAACGCGTAAACTAATTGAACGACTCGTTAATTATATTATTTATAAGGTTATTCAGATTCTCTCTGTTTATTCAGCTTATGAATTGTGTTGTTATGATATGCATCGAATTGTTCCTTTGTTTTAGATTTTCATGTTTGTATAGATGATCCGAAGGTTGAATTCTTCATTAGATTTCAACTCCTCCGTTAGCATAAATACAAAATTTTCTTTCCATTGATACTTGAGTGAATACTAGGCTCCTACTAATTGGTGTTAGAATCCCGATGTTTGGATCCCTAAATAGATATGAATAAGATGGAATGTGGGAGTGAGTGGCAGAATTGGAGTTTTTGGCACGGGAAGAACATTCTAGTATTTGAAGGATAGGGTTTTTTCTTATATGTGGTCCATCTAGGTGGAGCATGAAGGAACTGCATAATTTGAGATGGTACTACCAGTGGTAGATGCTCTAGATGACTAGACTTATGGTTTGTATCAACGTTTGAAGTGTCGCAGTCCTCGATTTCTACTTGATGTGAGGTTGTAGCTTTTGATTGGATAATGAAATACAATGAAGGTTTGATGAAAAGAAAAGCATCACATGTAGGACAAGAAGTGAATTGAACATGAAAGAAATATGTCTTACAATTTTGAAGTCAAGAAGGTTGTACAGGAGGCAAAGACAAAAAGGATTGGAGACGATGATCATCTCCAACCTGAAAGGGATTTTATCGTGGGAGATTTAATAACCAGTTTGCTAAGAAAATGGTAAGGGGATATAGTTAATCGAGTGGAACCAGCTTTGAAGATCCAGGAAAAGGAGAATCTTGATTTGACAAAGTAGTAAAGATGATGGGTAAACTAATTATATTGGGGCAAATTTTGAGATAATATTAGAGTGGTATTTCGCACATGAAACAACGGTGTAAGGGACGCCTGCTAGTCAAGTCGTGGATATAGAAAAAGAAACTTACATATGGCAAAAATGGGAATGAGAAAGTTAGTTGGTGATAGGACTAGGTTGAGGTAGTGGGACTATCAGGGGAAGATGTGACTTGCGGTAGTGTGACTAACAGGGGTCATTGGTGAACATCAGCAACGGACATGGAAAATCTACCCATGGTTGTGATGGATGGGAGAGTGTAGTTTTTGATGCAGTGGAAGTTATGGCTTTTGTGGAGGATCCAAAAAGGAGGTTGAGGTTCTGAGTATGTGTCTCTTTCTCTGTGAACCTAGTTTCCATTGTCTAGAGGACTTGAGCTCAATGTTGTGTTTATCCCTTTTTCACTTTGTCCATTTTTTAGCATTCTGCATCAAGTCAACAGTGTATATGCTGTCAAGTGTCGACACCAATTTTAACTGCTGCACCTTGCATAGGTTTGTGGTTTAAATAAGAACGTGCATAGTTTGAAAAATACGTAATTAGTGCTAGCTATTTCCTTAGACTCAAATTGTTCCAATATCAGATTGTGACAATATGGAGGTAGTTGAATTGGGCTACCCACATTATGAAAAGCATTTATATAACTTACGAATTGTGAGAACTTGATAAGTCTTATATCTGTCGCTGCTTAAGTGTTATTTATTCATGATGGTGGATGAATAGGGGACATTTCTACCACTGATTGTGCCACCGACAGTATATCAGGCTGGTCTTTGGTCAACATGGCTGACTGTGCTCTGTTCTTTAAAGGTATGGTCTGTTTTATCAGAGATGAAACGTAAATAAGTCCATTGACTTTTGTTAAATGCAAACAAAAACAGAATGTCATTCACTTGTTATGTTGCTTAGATGTTTCAAGCTTTGGCTAGAGATCGTTTGGAGCGGCTGAATGCATCTCCATCTGTGACACCTTGGACATATCTTCGTGTATATTCAGCATTGTTATTCGTTTTCTTCATTGATGTTTTCTGGTATTCTTTTCTTTCTGCACCTCTAGAACGATATTCTTGTTCATAGTATCACCATGGTTGTGATGATTGTCATGATTAACGTTAATTACAAGAATGTTGGTTCTTTAACACCCTTGTTATTAGGAGGGTATTGGTAGCAATGAGGCATTTGAGGAGTGAGGACAGCATTTTACATTTAATTGATCATATAAATGGAAAATTAACTTGCATGAATTGCTCAATTGTTTATCAAATCTAAAGTCATTCATGGTTCCTCTTGGTAGGTAATCATGGCAGAGTACCTTGGTAGAGTTGGTCTTTATTGTGATTATGAATTTCCTATGCTGCATCTTTTGACAGATCCATCAGCATCTCCATATTTTGTACTCACTGCGATGCTTTGACTGCTCATGTTTCTTTTTTGTTGAGGCATAATAGACTATGGAATGCTTGGTTGAAGGTGTTAGTTCTATGTTTCAAGGATGTAACATACGGATAGGGAATCTCTTATTAACCATTAAGAGAAAGGAAGGTGGGGGATGAATCAGTAATAGTTGGGTTGGTTGTAGTAGGAATTGATAGAACGTTACAACTGAAGGTTAATTTAAATTTTGTTACAAGGGAAACTCTACTAGGAGAATTTGGTTATGAATAGGATGAGTGAATCTTTACTGCAGGTTATATATAGATATATATATATATATATATATATTATTGTTAATGTTGCTTCTTGGATTTGCATCGTGATAAAATCCTGGTTCTAGTCTCTTAATATATATTTCTGTGGAGCCAACAATCTAGAGTTCATGCTTTTCTTGTCTGGATTTGTAGTATGATTATTCTGCCCTTGGAGCCATTTTAGATATAATTTCCATGAATGCTAAACCAAGTACTATTAACATCATTATTGTAATTTTATTGCTTTAAGAATGCTCCTGACGCTTTTTTTTGTTAAATTCTCCTAGGATAAGGTTTTGTGTGTCGGTATATAGAAGTGATCCATCCTCTCTGCATCTGTTACTATTCTTTGAGCCATTAAGTATTGCTTTTGAGACCCTACAGGTATTACTACTTAGTATGTATCACGGCAGATTTGGGATTCACTCATCTAGTTTCTGACGTTTGCAGTGGCTATTGGTGTAATGATACTGTTTTGTGCATTTCGTAATGTAGGCCATTTTGGTGCATGGATTTCAGTTCCTTGACATATGGCTTCCTCATTCAGCTTGCAACAGCAGTGATTGCCAAATGCCTAAATTGTTTAATACACTAACAGCAGGTAGTTTTGATTTAAATTTGATTTTTAAACTTCTAATAATGCATCTACATGATTGCAGTCATCCTGAATTTGCTTCTTTCTATTTTAAACAAAATATTGGATCTCTGATTCACATCTTGGATGTTCTAATTATATGACTAATTTGCAATGTTATTAAGTTGGTATCTTCTTTACCTTGCTTTTCCTTATTTTATTGTTTATGATAACAAAGCATTAATGTTACCACTTTGTCCAAACAAGAATATTTTGGCTTTTCACTACTAGGAGACCAATCATTAGGATGATCTGTACAAGGACAGACACTGGAAAACGGGTCGAAGAGTAACCCTGTCTCATAGAAACTTGCTTTTGAAAGTCTATCTTCAAATTTGCGAGAATTATTCTCCAATCAGGTAGGCCAAACCATGTTGTATATGGCACATTGCTACAGATGTCATTAGAAGAGGACTGAGATGAAGGAGAGGAGATTTGAGATAGGTGTGGCTGTAGTTGGAATAGGTACAGAGGAGGTAGGACTGGTGGCATGGGATGTGGATGAAGGAGTGGAGCGGGAAGAGGGAGATGTATCAGGTTATGGGACTGGATTTGGGAATGTGGCTGTTGAAAGTGCATATTCGTGAAACACTATCTTTTGAAATAAAAAAGTGACCATTTGGATGTAGACAATTTAACCCTTTGTGGTGGAGGTTTTATCTCAGAAATTTGCACTCAGAGGAGTGAAAATGATATTTTTTTTTTCATATTTATCCCTCCTTTACATACATCTTTCTAACTTCTAGGCACCTGACACCTCTTTTATCTTAATTAGAGTTGATGGATATGTCTTGCCTCCACTCATTCATTTATATTTTTTATTTTTTTTATTTCCTCTGGTTCAGAATATTTAGTTCTGTTTCTTATTTTTATTTTTATTGTTGTTGCTGTCCATATAAATGGTTGAAATAGGTAAAATAATCCTGTTATTGTGAAATTTTTTTGTCCTTATTGTATTTTCCTTCTTGAATATCTATTGTTTACCTTTCAACTTTTTGTTTTTTGTGAATGTAGTTCTAGTTTCCTTATTAAGCGGTGCATCTGCAGGTGTCTTACTGGAATGGAAGGGAACTCTTATTCGGAACTTCGGGTTTTTCCTCGATATGGCAACATTTTTAATGGCACTTGGCCATTACCTGTACATATGGCGTCTTCATGGGATGGCTTTTCATCTAGTAGACGCAGTGTTGTTCCTAAACATACGGGTAAATATGTAATTCTTAATCCTGCATCAATTCTACTTATGAAAATATGACATTTACAAATAATTCTTTTTGTATCTGTTTGTCTTGTTCTGATCAGGCATTGCTTGGTGCAATTATAAATCGTATAAAAAGCTTCCATAGGTTAAGGATAGCTCTAGGAGCACTTAATGCTGCTCTTCCTGATGCGACAGATGAGGAGTTAAGAGCATATGATGATGAATGCGCTATTTGTAGAGTATGCGAATTTGTCACCTCTTACTCTTGGGGTTATCTTTGTTTTGGTTATACATGTTAATGGCATTTTTTTTTGGGTTAATGTTAGGAATCCATGGCTAAGGCAAAAAGGTTAAACTGCAATCACCTTTTCCATCTTGCATGTTTGAGATCTTGGTATGCTTTGGTTGAATTTTTTATTTCTGTTTTCTATTTGGTTGAGTTTTGCTAGATACTATTGTTTGCTAAATTGATTTCAGGTTGGATCAAGGCCTGACTGAAATGTATACTTGTCCCACATGCCGAAAGCCTCTTTTTCCGGGCCGGTCAGAAAATGAAACAAGCTCCAATGTCGGGGGAATATCTAGTGACGAGCAACTGGTACGCAATACAAATGCAGGACTGGATCGGCAAAACTCTGTTAGAAATACCATGCCTGCAGTATTGTATCCCAATCATATACCAAACTTGGCAGACAATGTCCCTTGGAGGTTTATATCTTCACTCAGTGCTTTGTGGTCTTCTATTTCTGTTACTTCTGGCTGTTATTTATTGTTAGGGTTTTGCTTTGCTAATAACTAATAAGTCTCTTAAGATACTTGTTAAGAATTCAAAAGTAATTTTTTTTTAAATAGAAAAGAAAAGGTTCTGATCTTTTCAATGATATTAAATGCACAGAACGTCAAAAAGTTGTTTTCTCTTTTTAAAAAAAAAAATAAGAAAACTATTTTTTTTATTCATAACAAGTTTCACTTGTTAGCAAAATCCTTATTGTTAAAGTGTGAGTTCTGAACTGTTAAATCTGTGTTAATGGATGCATTCATTTAGAATATTGAAGCTCCCTATTTTTTGTCATCATATTACTATAATTTTTTTTATACAATATTTTTTCAAAGAATTTATCATGCAGAAGACAAAATGATATAAATTCTTTATGGCCCCAGATATTAGTATCGTTAGTAATTCCCAGTCCCATGTAGCGTTATGTACATGTTAGGAAGGGTAGAGAGTGGCTGGTGTCAAAGGGGACATAATTGTTATTGAGTAAAGTATAGGTGAGGATGAGTTTTGGAACTAATAGGAGAGAGAATGTTCGAGGGGAGAGATATTGGGAGGGGAATATCCCAGAATGGGAATTGGTATCTGGGAGAGCAGCTGGATCTCTTTAATACCTAACTTCCTTTTTTTCTCCTTTGTAATGCAAAGACAGATTTCTCAGCGTGTTCATTTGTCTCCATTGGGAGTAATACAAACACATCTGTGTGATTCAATCTCTTTATTGAACATCTTTCTTCTGGATATTATGCATGAAAAGGAAAATAATGGTTCATAATCCTTTTTAGTTTTTACTTACAAACTCGGTGTATGATGCACTACTTTTTGCTGAGTTAAGTTTTACTTATTTAGGGGTGCAGGACTGGACTCAGGCTGGTTGCATTCTTGGCCAAATCAGGGTATTGATGGAGCTGGTCCATCATCTACAACAATCAGAACGGTTGGATTAGGAAGAGTTCAAATGATGATGAGGCAGCTAACATCTGTGGGAGAAACCTATGCCCAGGGTGCCTTTGAAGATGCTTCCTGGGGCCTCTGGCCTATTAATCCCTCCCAGGCTTCTTCTAGTAATCCTACCGTTTCTGTAGGTGAGAGGCCGTCAGGAGGATCAGGTAGCTTACATAGAAGAACTGGTTCACAATCTGCAAATGATAATATGGCTAATATTCTTGCTATGGCCGAAACTGTTCGGGAGGTTTTACCTCATATTCCAGATGACATAATATTCCAGGTATTTTTCTTTCATTTGTCTTTTCTTTTTATTGGGGGCAATATATTATGTGATTGCATCATGAAATAATTTCCAATTGTGTAAAGACTTGTATGAGCATACAAAATGACAGTTAGTTTGATACTGCAGGACTTGCAGAGAACAAACTCTGTCACAGTTACTGTGAATAATCTTCTTCAAATGTAATGTATATTGGTATTTGACGTCAAGGATTTTGAAGAATCAAGTGGAACTTCAAGATGTTGCTCTTGAAATGTCCCTAGAGTGGCACAGGCTTCATTTTATGTATATATTATTAGCAAATTTAACCTGTTATCCAAAGATAGTTGAGGAAATGTGTTCATCCTGGATTTGTAGCAAAATAAATGTGGTATATGTTCATGTGTTGCGCAAGTTCTCTCTCAATTTTAAGGCTGATGTACCACTGAGGATGCTGTAATTTTTCTTACCGTTTAATCCTGGCAGAGACAGAATATCCTTAAACAGTAATCTGTTTTAACTGAATTTCAATGGGCAAGACATCGGAATTTAATAATAATAATAATAATCTACTATATATTTACTATATTTAAATAGGAATTGGAGAGATTTGGTGTCTAAATGTCCTTTCCGGTATTAACCCTCAATCTCCCACTAGATTATGCAGTATCTTTTTAAAGGATAAAAAAGAGAGTAATATTGATGTATTGTGTCTGTTTGTTAAAAATAAATAAATAATATGTGAATAGAAAAGCTACTAGGATGGCAAGAAAATATTGTAAATTCATGCTACGAGAACAAAGTTTTCAGGCACATAGATAGTTGTTGTCATTCATTTGACAATGTCTGCAACTCAAGAACCAATAAACCATAGTTCACATGGCATTTCGCCCTCTCCCTATTTCAAAGGTCTCGGATTCGAGTCTTATCAGCTGCAACCGAGAAGAAAAAATTGGTAAGTATGTGAGAAATGTGTTGGTGTGTATTGTGTACTTAGGATTGGGAGTTGTCCAATTCATTGGGGTACTTAGAATTGGAGGTTGTCCAATCTATCGACCAAAAAAAAAAAGAATCAAGAGGATAGTTAGCAGAGAAGAAAGTAAGGGTGTAAAAAAAATTTTAATTTTACATTTGGATGTTTCATAAAAATTATGCTTTTAACTATCGATTATGTCCGAGTACAATAAAACAAAGTATTAATTTGTATATTTATTATGTTAAAACATCTTTTTTTAACATCAAAAAAATATTTTGAAAAAAAATGAGAATTATATTTTTTTAAAATGTTTTTTATTTTTTTTAATATTTTTAAAATTTTGCTTAAAAAATTTACCAAGCACACAAATTTAAAATAAGATCTTTTTTCTAAAAGAATATTTTTCTTACCACTTAATGGCATTCAAATGCATATTGGTGATTTTTTTGGTGACTCGACAAGAAAGAAAAGAAAACAAAGAAAACAAAAGGGAGAGGAAGGCTTCCTAAAAACCAGCAGCCCTCCCAAGGCTCCAACAAGTCAACAACTCAGTTTGGGAGATATTATTCACTGCCAAACTTTACCATAGCATCCGCAACATGGTTGGCTGATCTCTGAATTATCTTGACATCAGCTCTTCAATTCCAAGTCAAAATATCATGAATTTTAGAAACCAAATTATGATTAGCACTTTGGATATTAGTAAAACGGTCTTGGACTAGGAGAAAAGCTTCCAAACAATCTGTCTCACAAGAAACGTGCATGTACCCTGCCTCCCAAGCCAAAAATAATCCCTTCCAAATAGCAAAAAACTCATAACGAAAAACCGTTCCTAGCAGCAAAATCCCAATACGACCACCTTGCTAGACACCATTCGAGTTTCTTGATAATACAACCAAAGCCAGCACAATCGCCATGGATACTAGCATCACTTTTAATCTTAAACATCTCCTCAAGAGGAGGAGACCAAGATGAGCTCGGGCAAGATAAATGGATACCGTTAAGCTTAGTGAACAAAAACTTTAATTCCTTATCAGATGTTGAGATTAATGATAGTACTTTATTAAAAGGCCAAGAATTCATAGGATTGAAAACATCATTATTCCTGTCTCTCCAAATCCACCAAAGACTAAAGAAAAAAAGAGTAGCATTGACATTTTTCTATTTAAATATCTACTGTTTAAAAGGATGAACAGTGAACATCATTAAGCTGTAAAGTTTGCCAAAGATAATCACACAAACAATGAAGAATAGTTTCTGGAGCTAGAGAGCAACATGGGCATAAATCAAAAGAAAAAGTCCACAATAATGTCTAAAAACAGCAGGTGGAAGAGCATTAATAGTGATTAACTATGTACTTTGTCATTTTATAATTTTTCTCACTTAAGGGAATTTTTTTCATACTCCTTAACCATTTGTGATTAATTAAACTAAGGTGGTGAGAAGTCACCAAAAAAAAAACTAAGATTGTGAGAAAAAAAAATCAATAGAAAATTATCATTTTAAAAATTTTAGGATGTATGATAAATTTTTTTAATTTTTGTTTTTAAAAACTATAATTTTTTTTAAAAGGATATTTTTACTTTAATAGAGAATTGTTTTAACATAATAAATAAACAAAAAAGATATTTTTATATTGTGTCAAAAAATATTAATAGATAAAAAATACTTTTACATAAGATTTTCAAATATCAAATTATTTTTATTTTTCAATTTATTTTTTTAAAAATCACTTTAAAAAAAATACTTTTAGAAAACTCACCTAAACAAATCCTATATACAACGAATCCAATCAATTACAAATGTCACCTCAATTAACTCTGAAAAAAAAGACCGGATGATCCAACTGGAAAACTCGCCCATGGTAGATAAATATTTCCTCAAAATCATGATCCATGAGTTAGACTTCTTAGATGTAATACAAGTTATCACAGCAAGAATAAATACCAAAAAGAAGTGAAGAATAGATCAACTACATTCAAGATGTACAAAAAGAGAGAATATACTGAAAATCTTCCTATCATCCTATCATCCTAGCTACTGCCCTTTAATGTTCACAGCATAGAGCATATTTCTTCCACCATCTCTTGGTTGTTGAGTTAAGGTTCCTTCCCTTACAGATAATCATTTGCTACTTCTTTTGCCAGAGAAAAGCCGATTACACATAAGTTCGAGTGCCACGTGCAAATAATGCTCCCTAAATTAACCAAATAGCAAGCTTTGGGTGGTAGACAAACAATTTGCATCTAAGACTCGTCACATATCATACAAGAACCTTTTTATGCAAGCTACACAAGAGAAACAAATGAATTGAATACTAACAATGAGAAAGATAATGCTGCTATTGAGACTTCCATTCCATAATTGCTGACAGGAGAGTGTAATTAGGAATTAGATGCTTGTGTGGTAAGGCCATATTTGTCATTGGTGATTTGTCATTCTCTTGAAACCACTTTTCAATTGCTTTACGATCATACGAATATCCATCCGCAGCAACACAAGGATCATCCATCACGTCCTGCATGAAATGAAACACATTTTGAAAATTGACATGATGGTTGAAAAAGTCATGCAGAGGTAAGATCATGCAGCTAACTCCTTAATAAAAAAATTTTATTTATAGAAGTAATACAAGAGTGGAAGGATCTGAATCAATTAAAATAAATCGAATGCTATCATTATGATGTACTTAAAACTACCTGAAGTATTGGACAGATAAAGTGATTGGGAGGTCTGGATCTAACAAATACTATTGAAGGAGATTGTTGAGTCCTATCAGCAATTTCTTTCAATCTCTCTAGTGTAGGAAGAACTTGATCTTTCAAATCAGGCCGGTCTATTCGCCGAAGTTCAGCACAGCTCAGTCCTAATTGAGCTAATTCTAATGTCTCTTGAAATGGCCAACTTCCTGCCTCTGGATCCAATATATCCGTCAACTTCCCGGCACCAATTGCTGTTTCAACCACATGAGTAATTCCTATGGCTGGTTTTGCAGTCAATAACTGTAATATAACTATTCCCAAAGCATAAACATCTGATTTTGGTGATATCAATCCATTTCTTTGATACTCAGGGTCTATGTAGCAGAGTGTCCCAACAGGCTCAGTGTCCTTGTACATGGTGGATAAATTATCTGACTGAAGCATTGTCGAAAGGCCAATATCACCAATCTTGCTGACAAGGTTACGACCAAGAAGGATGTTCGCTGGCTTCAAATCACGATGGATGATTGGTTTTGGCTTTGAACTGTGAAGAAAGGATAGAGCTGATGCAACTTCCCATGCTATTCGATACCTCTCAAACCATGGAATAGGGGTGGCATTGTTTTTCCGGAGTAATCTATCGTCCAAGTTACCATTCTCCATATATTCATACACAAGGCATCCATGCTCAGGACATGCACCAAGAAGAAGAAGCAAGTTTGGATGACGAGTTCTGCTAAGTATCTCAAGCTGGAAACATAGGGAAGACATATATTAGTGCTGTTGTGAGGTTAAATCTAATTCATACTCATTATTTGATGTTCTATTTCTTTGACTATTGTTATTATAATTATTCATGATTATGTTGACAGTTATGCAGATATTAGGATTATCTTATCTATCCACTCTCTATTATTGATTTTCCAGTTTTTCTCCTTTCATTTTCTTGTTGCAGATTTGCTTTCCTTTTTAAATGCATATTATCTAAGTTTATGAGTTTAAAATCATTGAAAGAAGCATTTTTCACTTTTGGACTCATTGATTGCTTTACAACTACAGGAATCTCAATTTCAGTGTTTGAAAGGAACAGAACCAAATTCTTCTAAGGGGATACAAGCAATTAGCGAAAATGTAGGGACCTAGATCGGTGTTTGAAAATTTAACACTTTAAAAAGCAAGTTGTGCATATACCCACTTGATGGGAAGTTTTGAAAGACATCTAGCTGTTGGGATAAATTTCTTTTTGGTTTTTAAATTCTGGTATGAAGGTAGGATTTGTTACTTAACAAAGGATATGACAAGATTCTGTTTGAGAGTAGTTTAGACATAGAAGAGTTCATCTCTGTTCTTTCTTCTCTGGCTATATAGTTTGTATTTTGCTTCTTTTGAATGATAAGAGTGAAAACTTTCTACAATGAAAATTATTTTGCATAACCATTATATGTATAGTTTCCATACCTCTTGCTGGAATTGCTTGCTATTGTGGCCCCTATTAGGGTGAAGAACTTTAACAGCAACAGTTGTATGATACAAACTGCACTTGTACACCTTTCCATATGCTCCCATTCCAATTTTCAAATCTTCAGAGAATGATGAGGTAGCGGACACTATTTCATCCCAAGCAAACTTTCGGTACAACGGCGTGGAACCAGTAATAGCATCCTCCAGCTTTTCTTTATCTTTAGCCGCACGGATAGCCTTCAACTCTGCTTCTTTTCTTTCTGCAGCTTCTCTTTCAGCAGTTTCATGGATTCTTCTGATCGCCTCTTGCTGAGGTCATTCAACTGTTCAGAGCAATAAAGGATATTAGTTAGTCCACTTGATAATAGTAGTCGAAAGAATTTGATTTCAAGAAAGAACCGGAGCCATGAGAGGGTCTGGGTTTCCATAAACAAGCTAATAGATATTACCTTTCGTGATGCATCTATGCTTTCGCTTTGAGCTACTGCATGCATTCCTTGGGCGTGTCTTAGTTCAATTCTCAACTTTTCCAGCTCAAGGTTAACATTTTCCTGATAAATGACCGCAAAAAAAAATCACTTGCAAAAGGATTTTGCTGAAGCAACAACTACAAAAGTATAAAGTATTCTCATATGCAGCATAAGGGCCTTGAGCAGCTGAGCACATATTTGACGAAAGAGCAAACAGATTTGCATATGCATGAAATATGATATGCACAAGGACTATAATTCTAGTCAGATTGTAGTTGCCGGGAGTCTAACGATAACATGAGAACCACATACTATGTGAATTATTTGCTCCTAGTTTTTGTTCAAACTAAACATATATCTGATAGTGCTAATCAAGAAGGTACTGTCACTTAAGTATGAGTTGGAAATAATACAAGAAGTGAGATTTCCTCAAGTTAAAGTATTAAAATTTTGATTACCTGCCTATTAGGTGAAGGATGTTCAATTGCTAATGGTTCCTCCTTGGCAGAATTTTGATCAAAATTCAAAGATTCGGTATCAGATATAACGCTTTTGTAACTAGAGGAACGATTCAAAGCATAATCAATATCAGAGTTTCTGGAATAAGTTGAAGTAATGTTCTCTCTCCCAAAATCTAGAGATCGACCTCTAGAATGATTAGTTTCAATTAAACCAGTACTTGTCTTCAATAATGTCTGATTTATACTTGAAAGAGCTTGGAATCGCTGTGTAGTTAAGGAAGATGAATGCGAAGGAGCATATGATGCAAGCGAGCCAGTGTCTGTATACATCCAAGAAAAGGTAAGTATTTTTGCTACAGGGAAGTAAAATTGGACCAGTTATATATATATTCTCTTTGTTAAAATATAGTAAATCTCGATTTTGTTCCCTTCAAAATTTTTCGTTTATTTAAGTCCAAACATTTAACAATTATTCACATCTAATGACTACAAAAAATCCATTTTAATTTAGATGCAAAGCTTTTTACAAAGTATTTGGTTAACTTACCTTCCAAGAAGCTCAAATTACTACTTTAAAGGACTTAACTGAATTGTCATAATCTTTTAGGCTCTTACTTAAATTTAACATATTACTTACTTTGTACATGATATTCTGCTGATACAACAATGCAACTTACTACTATACCTGTCTGAGAGGTTGAAGTGTAATTTGATGAGCTGCTGGAGGAAAAACTGGTTCCACTAGTGTCATCGATAATGCTATCATCAACTTGTATGTCTGATGGTCGTATGGACAGTTTTCCTTTCGATGTAGCATAGACTGTACAAAATCTTGGAGTGCATACTGAGATTTTTGCAGATATACCCTTATGTTTACTGAAAGCAATATTTCAGTAAAAGGAAGGTTATGATCAGACGGAGAAAAAGAGACAGAGAGACTAGGTAAAGATAGACATCTTATTTCTCCGTGTTTCAAACCAAAACTACTTTCAAATGAAGGGGAAATTATATATGCAAATTTGATCATTGCAAAGCACTTGTGACAGCTTAAGATTTTCAAATGACTGGTTTTCTTGAGAATCAAATACTACATGATATTTGCAATGCAATAGTTAAAAAATGACAAAAGTATCATTTTTGCTTAATGCTTCCTTTTACAAAAGGCCATATCACATTTGGTTTAACTAGTTATTTGGTTAGTGAATAATGAAAAAAAATGAGAAGGTTGATTGATTTTGTTTCAACTGGTGAAGTACCTTGTTTTCATAATTCAACAGAGTGATTAACAACTATTGCATAATACATTAATTGTTTGAATAAATACCTGGTAAATATGCTACGAGATGATGCTCCAACGACGAGTTTGGTTATAGCACCCTTAGCTACTTCCTCTGCTACTGCACTTGCCACGTCATCTGATTCAATCACCACGATATCTGCATGGACCTGGATCAACGGTATAAGAAATATAGAACCAATTTTGAATTCATCATTCTAGTTAATCTCTATGAACTAATTTCTTACCTTTCTCTGCTCACACATTCTTTTGAAAGGTAGAAGCTTTTGATTTGTCTGCCACTCCACTTCCTTTCTGAAAGCGTTTGCTACATCGGTACGCACTTGTGAAATAGGAATCACATTTCCCACTGGAAGTTCAAAAAAACAAGAACCAACTATGCATTAGCAACTCATCACATGTGAAACAATAGAGAAGGTCACATAAGTTACTCTTTTTTGTATTCAATAAAAAAAAATATGTTAGTTACTGCTTCCAGTTGATATCTTTAGTAGTAGAAAAAGATGATGAGATTAAGATACAGGGCCAAAATATGTTTTCATCATTTTATCATGTTAGTGAAAAGCAATTCAAGTGTAGAATTCTCGTGAGGCACAAAGCAAGACTACTAACAAGAACACTCATTGAACATTTAACCAACAGATCAAATCCTTGCAGCTTTTCAGAGGATACACATACACTAGAATTCAGCAAAAGTGATGCATATATAAAGATGGCCTAAATTCAGAGATAAAAACTCCATGAACTTGTTCCTCAGGACAAAGTTGTAAGTCATAGTGTTATCAATATCATTGATTAGAAGTATCTTAACATAATAAGAAAATATAAAGACAGTAAAGCCTTATCCAACTAGGTAGAATTAGCCGTATGGATCAGACTAATTGCCATATGGTGTCCCGTCTGATCAATACTCATAATCCATATTTGATATTTACATTGAAAATATTTGGAAAGTTTGAAAGCATAAAATTGTTTCGTAATTCTAGAATACAACGAAAACAGGAAGCACATATATTACTTGGTGTTGGAACTCCTTTTATACCGGGATGGACGTGTATCAGCTTGAAGACAATCATACCCTCAGGGACAAACTTATTCAGTGCCCACTGTACCACAAATTTGCTTTTCTTGTTACCCTTAATTGCTAGAGCAACAACGGATGAAGGCGAATGCTCAGATATACTATTTTCATCTGCCTTATCTTGAATGCTTTCCATATTGTGTTACCAACGTCAAAGACAATGAATTCTCTGGAAATAAAAACACAAATTTGAATGCTTAACCAGAATAGAAGAAATTAATTTAGTGGAAGCCTCTAAGAAAAAGGATGCTCAGAATTGTAATATTAAAAAAGATAAAAATAAACAAACAAAAGTTCAAGCTAACTTTCAGAAATTGCAACACCAACTTTTCAAACAACCCTATTCATTGTTACAAAAAACCTCATCAATGAACAAGGGACCAAGGACCTGGATATATAGCACATTTTAAGCTCCAAATTCAAATAATCAAAAGAGTAAACAACCAATTTTAGCTCCTAAAAGAATAATCCGCCGAAGATTTCGCCATCGAAAGAAAGAAATACAAGGATGGTCTTCCAAATATGAAAAACATTTGACAAAATTCCCTTTCTTCTTCTACTTAGCTTATATTCTGGAGCATTTTATCAGATAGTATGTATCTTTAAGGAGGAGTCATGGCTTGTTTCTTTCTTTTTGGACTAAATTGTCAATATCACAATAGTTTAGATATTAAATTGGTGATTTACCCTAAAAATGAAAAATTCTTCTTTTTCTCCCTTGGAATGCAGGGAATATCCAATTACCACTGTTTTCAATTCAAGCCGAAATCAATGAAGCCACACGTTACACATAATTCATAATTTCTATGGGGAAATGAAAACTATTAAGATCCAACAATCATGTTAAGAACACAGAGTACAAAGAAATTGAAGAAGATTCTGAACTAACCTATCAAAACAAACAGCTACTGCTAAGTTGAAACCTTGAATGACAAAAAAAAAAAAAAGAATGAAAAGCAATGAAGTGTTTGCCTCAAACCTTAGCTTATGAATCTTATCTGAAATGAAAGTTTCCGCATTTCACCACTCAGATTCTGAAACAAAAGGTTTTGATTAAACGTGGAACACTGCAAAACGTGAACTTAACCACGCCTTGAAGAAGCGTTGACCGTTGAGTCAATGACCTCAAAACGTAAACTTTTTTTTTCCTTTTTTTCTAGAATTTTGCTAACTAGTATTTTAAATTTCTTTTTTATCATTCTTGAAAATAGAAACGTTTTTATTGGAAAAATAAATGAGATTTTGAAATTTTTCATTTTTTATAAATAGAGTTCAGCTAAACATTTAAATTTTATGTTTTTTAATAAAACAAATTTTCTTCATTTATAATTTTAATGTATTAATTAAACTCTTTACATAAATTTGTTTTATCTATATAAGTCTAAGGTCATAAAAAAATTTACATAAATAATTAATCATATATTATCATATTAATAAAAATAATTATTTAAATACATAAATTAATTAAATAATTATATTAAATTTTTAGAATATAATATTAAAATTAAACTTGTTTTAATAGGGTATTTACTATTTACTATTTAGTAATTGAAAATTTGGAATTGATTAAACAACAACTTGTAATCATGAATTGACGGCAGAGAATTTTTTAAATAAATTTTAGTTTGGGATTCTAATTTTCAAAGCATTTTCTTGTCTGGAATGTGTCTAGTCAAAGAAGAAAAAAAAAAAAAGAAGGAGCCGTCAGAAGCAATAACCACCAACCATAAATTAGTTTATTGCTGGGTTTCGTGGATATTTCCATTATATAAACCCTGGAAGTTGTTAAATAATTACAAAAATAAATAAATAAGTAAATAAGACAAAACGGTAACAAATTGCCAAGTTGGTTTGCTTCTAGAATTTAAGAAAAAAAAAGTATGAATGAACTGGTGTCATAATCTTGGTGGTAGCGAGAAGTAAACAGGTTGTTACAAAATCTGAATTTTTAATTAGATTTAATTAATTTGTGTTTTAAGAATATATTTTAAAAGTATAATAATAAATTTTTTTAATATTTTTAATATAAAAAAATTAATTTTTATATTTTATGATATATTTAATTTATATTTTTAGGACACAAATTAGTAATTTTTTGAATTTTGGGAATGGGGACCACTTATCTAAGTTCACGAGGTGTTAAATTTCGTTCATTAAAATTTTGGGACCCACCATTGGTGTCATCACAAGATATGAGATTTCTTGGGTCCCACGTTACTTAAATAATAATCACTTGATATTATAGAAAGTTTTTATTTTCTTTCCAACTGGATTGAAAATTTTAGGAATTGATATTTTTCTATTTAAACTATTTATGAATTAATAATAGAGATATATATAATTATATGTGAATCATTCACATTCATATATATTCAAACAAATCAATGCATAGAACACAGAGGTGTTTTTATTACAGAAGAGGGAAAAAAACCCACATATTTATTTTCTCTTACCCTCTTTATTCAAGGGGTACATGGCCGGGTGAAGTTGGGTTTGATAAAATCTAAACCCGACTTAAAATATATATTGGGTTTATTTATTAGACCTAAATTTGACCCTAGACTTAATAAAACTAATACATTTTTTTGCCACAATTATATCAGGTGAAAATCGAGTCGTTAACATTATATTACGTTGATACTTTTTTGTAAGCTAGCATGTAAAAATATCCAAATTTTCAAGACTCCAACCATTATTTAACATGGTAAAATTCACTTAGAAAAATATAACAAGAACCAATTCTTCTTTAAAATTAAAGCATAACTACAATCAATACTAAAGCAAAACCACAATCAATACTAATATTGTCTAATAATACCAAATATTTAAATCAATACAAATAATACAATATTATGTATTAGTCTAAAGTCTTATGCCTTCTAAACATAAAACATTAACTTATAGTCTTATAATGACTAATAACACAAAATATTAAGGTTTACAATACTTAAATTCAACATAAAAATAATCATGATCCATCACTAATAACACAAAATATTAATCGTGTATGATGACCGGGCCGACTTCGAGTGACCCAAGCTATGACGCAGACCCGACCCGAAAACAATGACCGGGTCTATATTTGAGACCCTTACCGACCTTAAACCCGATAAAATCACACTAAATTAGCCCCTAAAGTATTCGGAACCGAGCCAAACCTTCGGACCGGACCGAGTCTTTGCACCCCTACTTTATTCTATGTATGTTTACAATATGTATGCAAACAATCACTTAATTATATTTGTGATTTAATTAAGAGTTAACGCTTATTTTGGTACATGAAGTTTAACTTGATAATAAATTTGGTTTCTAAATTTTAAATGTATTTAGTTTTATTATCGTCAACCAAATTTGATTATTTAGTCACTGATTTAGTTAATAGATTATTTATGTATGTAATTAATTGTCAGGTGTTGCTTTTGCAGTTTAATAGATAGCTCGTGATTTTAAGATCTAAAATTCAATTTAATCTCTCCAAAAACTTAATATCTCTCAATTAATTAAATTTTATGGACGTAGATTCCCCAGTTTAATTTTTCTATCATGGGCTAAATTAATCAGACATTTTTAGTGTAACGATAGCTAATTATCTTTAGGTTATACCAAATTAATTTGAGTTGGTCAAGTAATTAGTTCATTTGTTCGTGTGTTAGAGGATTTGAATTTTGATTTGTACATGTAATAATTTATTGGCCAATATTAAATTCGTAAATAATAAAGTTCTGATTCATAATATATTAGCTATTGACCTCTCAAACTGAAAAATACCGTCGTGAGAATAAAAAAAAAATCTTTAGGCTATGATTGTTTGTTGTTCGGCCATTAACTCCTCGAAAATGTTCTTGTTTTACAAAAGGGCAACCAAACTATGAGATTTGACATAATTGTGTTTTCATGGACAAATCTAGAGGTTGTGAAATTGTTGGGCTATCTATGCGTTTGTAGAACATAAATCTAGGAGATTGCTTCTGAGGATAATGTCTCAAATATCTTTTTATAGCTATATGTATTTACTTTTAAAAATATTATTATACTTGTACACTAAAATTAATTATTAAAATTAATTATTATATATTTATATATAAAGATATATATTATTCAATTTATTTATAATATATATTTTATATTAATAACTAATTTTATATACATTTAATATAATTGCATAAAAAA